>NW_026516298.1:0-183957 GCF_025602895.1 Polychytrium aggregatum
TCTCTCTCCTCTGCTCTGTTCCTATATTGTTAGTTCTGGAAGTGTTTCCCGATCAAGCCCGGCCAAAAGCTCCTTGAGCCACCGGGCAAGTTGGTGACCGCCGATGACCCATTAACCAACTCGCTCCGCTAGCACGGGATCGTCTATGGCTACTTAATCATGTCTATGTATTGGCGCTGCGGGGACCAAAGGAGAGTACCGATCGAGCGGAAAAGGCAGCACATCGCTCGTCTTGGCCAGCCCAAGGGGATATGTACAAAATGATGTAACTTCAAAATATACAGTATCCGCAGCATCGAACGAGGATCTCGAAAGCAGTCGTGGTCATTCGCATTGGGGAAACCGGGACCAGGGAGACGCACCAAAAGCTTGACAAGTATACCTGCGAAGCCCTGTTGCCCGTGCCTTGGCCATGTTCTCGCCTCTTCCTGTCCCGACTGGATGATGCTGAGCTCAAAGGAGCAGTGAACTCTCTCTCCCCTCACCCTCTCCGTTTCCTTGGCCCTGTGCTTCCACTTCCACTTTCTTTTGGATAGATTGTACATTTCCAATTGGAATGGAGATCTCCTCCCGGAAAGCCCAAAATAGAATGATCAAAGATTACAAATAAACAGAGGAGGGGGGGGAAGGGAGCCGTGAAGCCTTCCTCATCCATGGGCGTAATCGCTCCAAATCGAATCTATACATGGAAATACAAAGAGAGGAAGATGAACGGAGAGAAAGATGGGGGGGGGGCAACAAGAGGTACAAAATATGAAAGAAACGAGAACATACGATAACAATACGGAACGAACGAACAGCGAAACGAAATGAATGAGTGAACGAACGACGAAATGAATGAAAGAGAGCAAGAAAGGACGGCCATACGCTGCGCCGACAAATAAACACAGCACAGACACAAAATGTGCGGGATGATAAGCTACGGCGGCTTCGTCGGCATCGGCAATAAAAGGGGGGGACACAAGTCCGAAAGAAACGAGCCATGTAACCATATATGAAATAAACTGATGTGTGTGACAGCCAAAGAGGACAAGTGCAGCGACCGATCGAGTCAGCATGTGACTACTGCTGGAGGTAGTCGGTGGGATGGTTGACCAGATGGTCGATAGACTGATCGTCGTCCTGCGCCGGCGCATCGGCACGGTGTTCTTTGAGGCGTGGGCAGTTTTTTCTCTTGTGGCGTGGGACAGCGTCCTGTGCAAAAACAAGGCCACGACAGCATGGGTGTCAGAGGAAGATCGCAGAGCCGCAGACACCCAAAAGCAACCATCCGAAGGACCTCGACATCAGGACATGCCTCTCCAAGGAGACTGACCATTGCCATCTATATCTCATGCAGGCGCTAGGGACACTGAAGCGTCGAGCCACCACATGCGACCGTCGCGCATCACCAGACCGGCTTTCGTACCTGTCGACAAAACCTGCGGCCGCAGTCCTCGCACACATAGCGCGCTATTGGCGACGATCCTCCGGCAGCAGCAGCAGCAACCGTGCTGGACTGGCGGAGCTGCCGGCAGTTTTGCTTCCGGTGTCGCGCCATGTCCTGTTGGCGAACAAAGGATGTGTTGCATCCAGGGCACGTATACTTGCGGACATCTGTGGCAGATCAAGATTGGCGCAGTGGATTCGACGAGTCGACGAAAGAATCGAGGACGACGCGGCAGAAAGGCGTTAAATCATGAGGCAGTGAGACAGCAACGCAGGAGTGGCGACGGTGCAAGTCCATGGCCATGGCGCTCAGCGGGCTATGCTGATAGACAGATCGCATCAGGAGGGGGGGGGGCAGAGCAAATGCATAGGCAGAATCGCTGAGCAGCAGTCCCTTACGTTCGTGAGCACCGTCGATGTGGCTCTTCAGGTTGTTCATCCTGGTGAAGGATTTGTTACAGCCGGGATAGGTGCATGCGTGTCGCTTGGCCTTTGTTGTGGTTGCAGACGCAGCGCCATCTTCAAGCAAAGGCGAATCGAGTTCCTCATCACCCAGCTCCGTTGAATCAAAGCCGGCATCGAGCTCTTCAGAGACCAGCAGGGACGGTGAGGCGCTGGAGCCCGCATACGACCATTCTAGCAGGGAAACACGGTCGATGGATGCCGAAGCCGAGTCGAGCGGAGAGATTAGATTCACAAAGCACCTTCCTATTCATGCATGCTCGACCAGACATTGCAGATGCATACACGACCGGAGACGCAGCTAGAGCAACGGCGTCTGATCGTTATAGTAAAAGTCACAGATTCTCACCAGAGTCGATGGGAGAGGGCTGGATCGGCGTATGGATGACGGAAAGCAGGGCAGGCGACAGCACACTCAGCGGCGTCTGCGACGTAATAGTGAGCGGGAGCTGTTGGTTCATCATCGAAATGTGCGGGCTGATTGCAGACAGGTCCGGTGACAGCACGCTGATTCGTGGAGTGAACATGATCGCAGAATTGGCATCGTCGGGCATGGTGGCGATGATCTGAGGCAGCGACTGGAGGGTGCCGACGCCATAGAATTGCGACTGTGGGAAGTGGAGCTGCTCTTGAATGTGGAACTGCTGCTGCTGCTGCTGGAACTGCTGTTGTTGTGGTTGTTGGAGCTGCAGTGGCTGCTGTTGAAAGGCCTGCAAGTCGAGGTCGTCCTGAGGCTGGCTGACAAATTGGGCTGGCCCTGGCATGAGCAGCGGGTCGTCAAGGGCGTCGAAAAAGTTGGACTGGGCAAAACTCGGGTCCTGTGGCAGGGTAAAGGTCGAGGCCAGAGTCTCTGGGGCCGACAAGGTCGCAGCCGCAGCTGCAGCTGGCTGCAGATATGGGCTCGGCTGCAAATACGAGGTGCCGGCCGAGGGACTGAGCAGGATATGGGGGCTGTGGAGCAGCGATGCTTGCAGGTCGGTCGAGGGGTTGAGGAGCGAGTGATCGGCGGGCGGCAGTGCCGGCGAGAAGTGAGGAAACGGGACATTCATAGTCGAATATGGAGTGCCTATGGGCGGCGCTTGCACGACAGCGGGGCTCTGCACGAAGGGGTATAGCGGCGACTCCAACGCAGCCATCGAGCTGAAGGCCGATGGATGCCCAACGAACTGGGAGTTGAACGAGCCGGGAAGACCGAGAGCGGCCATGGTGGAGCTGGCCTGGTCGCGCGGATCAAAGGTCTCCTCGAGGTTCACAGTGGGTGGCAGAGCCGGGCTGTTGAAGTTGAGGCGCTCGAGCTCGTAGGCGAGCATGGGGGTTGGGCGTGAGGCCATGTTTGGGGTGTAAGCCGGCGAGAGAGTCGAGGACATGGGATTGATGGCAGGGGTGAAGGCCACGGCTGGAGAGCCCACAGGTTGTTTGTCTCGTGGATTAACGGCGGGGGTGATCATGTTAGCGGCGACAGGAGTGCAAGACCGATGATGGGGGGTCGGAGAAGACAGGATGGGATCGGACGAACAAAGAAGTCGGCCTGGGGAGATCGAGGATGAGAGCGAGTGAGGCCCGAGGACACTGGCTGGGCTAAAATAGGCCGAGGTGGACAACAGAGCCGATGCAACGACGGGAGTGGTCTGGAGGGCAGGACGAGAAAGCCTCGGTGGCAGTGGCGGGCAGCGGAGGCGAGGCGAGGCGGGAGAGGCGCGGCAACGGATACTGAAGCGCTGTTGCTGCGGTTGCAGCTGCGGTTGTTACGTGGAGCGTTAGTGGTATCAAATAACGATGCAACGACGACCAAGGCGACGGATACAACAGTTGGCTGAGACGGCGACCAGAGGAGTTCTCTTCGGTCCAAGCGAGCCCGCCTCGGCCTGGCGCGGACGACAACGACGGCGATAGGAGCGCGGACGTGGCGCACCCGTGGTTGGCCAGCAAGGCGGCCGGGAAAAGACAAGCGGGCCTGTGTCTGCGCTCCTTGTGTCTGTTGCGTTTTCAGCCCGGCTGGCCGAAATGGCTGACCGAAATGGTTGACCGAAATGGCTGACCGAAATGGTTGACCGAAATGGTTGACCGAAATGGTTGGCCGAAATGTAAACGGATGTGCAAATGCGTCTTGCGAACTCCGCGGGGCTGCTGTGTCTGTTTGCGTCTCCTTGGCCTTTGCTGCGCTTCCTTGCATTCCGTTGCACTTCCTTGCACTTCCGTTGCACTTCCTTGCATCTTGCATCTCCTTGCACTTCCTTGCATCTATTTGCGTGTGTCCCGTCGGCTTCGGCACCGTGCGCGCCAAATGTCTTTTTTTCGCCCTCTTCCCCCGGATCCATCGCTGCACGCGGCCCATACTCGTGGCCATCTGCTCTGTGGGTGACCGGATTTGCCGTTCTGATTTGCCGTTCTGTCATCCTGTGCTGGGCCGGGCCTTGCACATTTCCGCCTCAGGGCGGCCAGACTCAGCCCCCTGTTCCCACTCCATCCGCTCCATCCATTGCGCAACCCATAGCACTCCACCCACCCCACACATATCCATCGCAATCTCTGGCAATCTGTCCTTCGTCACATCGCCCCACATCACTCCTCGTATATCCAGACACTTCGCCACCTTCTCCATCACAACTTCGCCACATGGCATCAACGGCACGGTTGCTGGCACGCTTTCGGTGACTGCCTACCAGGCTCACCCACCCCATGTATGTGCCCCTGTCTTGGTGGATGAAGCTGCTCTGGATACCTGGAGGAATCATCGACGGTATCCGCGATGTCGATAGATAGAGGCGGTGCTGCATGGCTCTGTGAACGTGTCTATTCACGATCCAAAGGGCACCTCCAGGACGATACATCAATGTCCTCGGAGCAGGATTGGCCCATGGTATCCATGAGCCCCCACGGATCTGCGACAGTGCTCAGGCGGAGGCTATTGCCAGGACGCGAAGTCCCTGCGACGCCGTTTGTTCCGTCGTATTGGTGCCGTCCGGCTCAGACGCTAATCCCAGCCAGAGCACAAGCCTTCGAGTTGCAAGTCGTCTCGAGCGCGCATCGATTCAGACCTGCCGGCCTTCCGGCATCATTCAACAAACCCAGACCCGCCATCGTCTGTTGCGGTCTATCAGCGGGCGGCATCACAGAGCCTGTGCCTTCCACACCTTGCGCTCGGCGCCGTTGCTGTGGCTCCCGACGCTGCTTCGTCCCGACTCGGCCAGGCGGCTCTTGCTTTGCGCCTTCCGCACGATCGTAACCTCGCTGCCCCGGGTCTTGCCGCTGCCAAAGGACAACAGCACGTTCTCTTCACCTGCTGCATGTCCGCTTGCGCTTCCCTTGCGTCGCTGGGACCTCAGACCGATCACGTCCTTGGCAAAAGTGTATCTGCAGCAGATGGAGTTGGCATTGGTACTCGATCCGCGGTTGCCCTAGCACTTTGCCAATCTCGCAATGTTCGTGCACCAGTCACCCTCCCATTACCCACTCAATCCCGATTCTTCTGAATCTTGGCAAAACTCGAGGATACCACGCCGGGCCACCCGAGCAATCACTTTGGTCATATGGGCCTCGTTGCCAATGTCCAGCTTCCGCACCGCTCGCCGCCGGGATCATATCGGCCCAGAACACTGCACCAGCGCGACGTACCTCTCCATATCGCTGGGGACTTCAAAATGCTCGCTCTCGACCACCTTCTTGAGCCACTCAAAGGGCAGATTGGAGAACATCCGGACAAGCCCCTTGTAGCCTTCTCCGCCACGGTTGCCCCAGATAGGAGAGTTGAGCTCGTCTACCAGCTCTCGCACGATGCCCTTGGTGAGGAAGCGGTAGACAAAGTCGCGGATCTTCTGGTTGGCCAGGCCATATCCAGTGCCATCAGGCAGCTGGCTTACAAACCGACAGTAGTCCAGCACCGTCTCTCGAGACATGTCGTTCTTGATGCACTCGCACACCATGTTCTGCAGATCCCACAGTTGGAGCAGCTGTGTGGCCGACAG
The DNA here is from genome assembly GCF_025602895.1 of Polychytrium aggregatum. NCBI lineage: Eukaryota > Fungi > Chytridiomycota > Chytridiomycetes > Polychytriales > Polychytrium > Polychytrium aggregatum. The sequence goes on from NW_026516298.1 coordinate 5,856, forward strand.
GAGCGACCGCAGCATGCGAGATGAGTGGCCCATCATTTGGCTCTGGGCATATCCGGCGTAGAGATGCCCGAGTGCGATCGTGATGCCCTCGACGGTGAGGTTGGGGTCCGACAGCTCAACCGTCATTGTCAGCGGAAGCGAATATCTGATCAGAGAAAGAGAATGGAGCCATCAGTCACTGCACCTGGATGCTGCTCCAACGGGGGAGTTTCTAGACTAGCAGCATCTGCTTGCTGCAGCAAGCACTGATAGATTGGCCGGATCGGCTGGGAGAATGTGTGTGAATGCCAGAATGGCTGGAATCCGATCCAGTCTACCCTTTGCTCCAACGACCACTCTCCTGACAGACAATGCTGGAGCCATGGGCACAGCCAAATCAATGTGGCAAGTCGTGAGCACGGCCCGATCGCAGCCACAAAGATCATAGCAGCCCAATTAACCGACACGCGGATCCAGCGCTCGGCAGGCGACATTACCTTTCTTGTTCGCAAGCTTCCAGACGTGCCGAAAGGAAGGGGCTCCTCGAGGCCACAATGCGGTGGAGCTTGAAGTTTGCAGCCGCCAGGGCCGCACGATCAAGCGCCAGAGTCCGATCGTCGGTGGGGGGACACTCGAAACGCAAAACAAGGTCGTGATAGCGACCCTGAGAGAAACCATGATGGTATAGATGTGCACAGACAATATCATGGTAGCCATGGTGGTGATGGTGATGCTGCTGCTGCTGCTGCTGCTGGGCGACCGGGAGCGAGACGCTGCCGTTGACAAGGCCGATTCTTGGGTCGTGTCCCTGGGGAAGCTCGTTGGGCGGGATGTCGATCGATGCCTGAGGCGCGGCGGGCTTTGAGTCTTTCGGCTGCTCGCCATTGGAGCGAGGCAGAGGAGGGGTAGTAGTTGGGCTCGAGGCGCTGCGGGTGTGCTCTTCCTGGATGTTGATCATGGTGGTGATGTTTCGAGTGTGTGGAGGCAGTGGGGGGACAATCAAGGGATATTCGGAGCAATTGAAAAGTCGAACGATGGGTTGTGAGGCGACAAAGTCAACAGCGGATGGGTCAAAGAATGGAGCAGACAAAAAAAAATTCTCCAAAAGAAGCTTGTGCGCTGGGATCAAAGGCGGAGGCAGCGGCGGCGCAGACGAAGGATATTGTCGGTGCGATCCAATGTTGAGTCGACTGTGTGCGATGAGAGCAGATCAAGTGACCGAACGGCTAATGAAAACGAGATCGGAGGAGAGCTTTGGATGCTGCTGGTGCTATCGCCGAGACAGTGCGTGCTGGCTTGGAAGGGAAGAGTGCTCGGCTGCGCGGCCAGATGGGAGATCTTGGCAAACCGACCAGCCGAGATTCGGCGTGTTGGGGAAGCCAGGCGCGCCAGCCAGCAGAGACCAGGGCCAGACGAGAGCCAGACGAGGGCCCGACGAGGGCGGCGAAATGCAGCCCGCCGCATATTCTGTGCTGCAGGCCAGGGCAGGTCCCGAGAGCGTCAGCGCCTGTGAGAATCGACCTGATAGTCTACCCAGCCAAAAAAAAAAAAAACGGAACAGTTCTGTTCACAGTTGCATGGACAGGCCTTGAAAGCCTGCGTCTCGGGAGGGGCGGCCGCAGTCCATTACGGGAACAATCGTTATGGAAACAACGATTATGGAAACCCAGGTGTCCTAGATTTGTTTTGTTGCTCCTTGCAAGGGTTACAGCTAGCAGTCAGATGCCACAGTGCAGCGATCACATCCAGAGAAAGCAAGGTAGTGTCTGTGCAGTATTCAGAAATACTGACAGCGACAATGACAGAACAGTGACAGTGATATCGATAGGTTGAGCCCACGATGCGAAGGAAGCGGTAGATGGGGCTTTGGGTGAGTGGATCGGGAGGAAGTGAGGAAGAGGACAGGCCCGAAAGGGAGGCATATTCATCGAATTGGAGCAATCCGGAATACTGAGGAGCGAAATATGTAACGAAAGCAAGTGCGAGCCTCGTGAGAGTTGTGAAAGCTGCGAAGGCTGTGGAGGCTATGGAGGCTGTGTGGGAAACAGCCTCGTCAAAAGACAACGTGTCTGGTGCGGACTCGATCCTCGCTTCGGGCGTTGGTCCAGATGGGTGCATCGTCGCTTTGGAGTGGAGGGGTCTCGGTGGCGAACATCGGCGTTGGGTACCCGTGTACTTTGATCAAGCCATTGCCGATTGACGACTGCAGATCGCTGCGAGGACAGTGGGTCAGCGGCATATCAAAGTGCCCCCCCCCCGTCGAGATCCTATCCAAGGACATTGGCTCGTCCATAAACAGCGTGACCATACGTTCAGTGCCGCAGCCATACAGCGCTCTTGTAAAAACATGAATCTATATCAGATCTAGCCTGGTTTGATAACAGCCAGGCGGGCTCTAATCGGGGTGCATTGACTGGCCACCAAGTCGTCACGGCAACTATGAAGCGCATTCTCGGTGATGGGGGGGGGGACAGATCCAGAGAAGTAGTCAAGGAGAGAAATGAGAAGCAAAGAGCAAGCAGGTGAGAGTGATGGAACCGAACCGAACAAGCAAGTGAGCGTGTATGAAGGGAAAGAAAATAGAACGAAATGAACGCATGGCGCATGAGGGTGGAAAGGAGGGAGATTGCAGGCAAACCCAGTGCAACGAGAGAGAGAGAGTTTGACAGAATGGTTGAAGGGGGGGGAATGCCATGCATCATGCATGAGCAAAATCAAAGAAGCGAAAGTAAACCACAGTGTTGCATACGAGGCGTCGAGAGCACGTATGCCGTCGGTCGATACCGTAACAGTGAAGGGAGCAGCCGCAGCGGCAACGAGCGATGGCGATTTGGAAAAGAAAGCAGCGTCCCTATACACAGTCTGCGTTTTCTTGGTATCGATCCTGAGGCAGGGATCCATGCTTCGAGTACCAGATTCCACAGGCATTGCAAAGGGTTTTCGAGCCGAGAGGTCCCTTGCGGAGGGTGGGTGTGTAGCGGCCACTGAGCAGGCACCACGAGCATCGCCAAACGAGCCGAAACTCTGCAGAGAGAGGGAGAGCGCGATGTCATCAGCGATTGCGATGAAGATGGCCTATGACGTGGACAGACTCTCAAGCAACAGCATTTTGGCGTCAAAGCCGGGGAGTTGGAGAATGAAAGTATAGCGGGACGCAGCCAGACCCATGATTGTGAGTCGGCCCTGGCTCCTGCGCAACAGCACCACCCTCGACATACCGCCAACATCGATGCTTCCGTCGGCATTGAACATGTTGGCACTGGCACCAAATCCCCTGTGCTTCTTGGGAGGGCTGATGCCTCGAGAATCCGAGAGATCGATGATGTTTCCGTTTGCAGTGTTGATGAGTTCTCCGCCACCGGGATTGTTCAACAGGTCGGCGCTCTGTTGCATCAACTCGACTTGTTTCGCGACCAGCTCCGTGTCAATGATGGGGGGATCGCGCTGCTTGCGCTTCTCTTTCTTTTGTGAGGCACTCGACATGTGATTGTGCTGCATATGAGCGCCGATGGTTGAGCCGCTGCCCTGGTTGTCGGTGCTGCAGCTGCTGCCGGGTCCGCTGTTGGCAAAGTGCATGGAGAGGTGTGCAGGATGCTGTTGTTGCTGCTGCTGCTGCTGTTGCTGCTGTGGCACATTTGCCCCGCCAAACTGTGACGAGTAGTGTGTGGACTGAAACGGAAGCTGCAGTTGGTTCTGGTATGGATTAGGGTGGTGTGACTGCGTTGGTGTCTGCGCCTGTGTCTGCGACTGCGTCGGTGTCTGGGGCCCGCCCAGATAGACCCCACCGGCGCCGTATGCAAACTGAGAAAAGGTTGCCTGCTCCTCGGCCGTCGGTGTGTAGTTGCGGTATGGAATACGGGAAGGGTGACTCGGAGGCATCATCGTGCGGGAGTTGGAGCCGCTGCTGCTGTTGCTGGTTCCACCCGCGGGGCCTCCGTGCTGCCAGTGGATACTCGCGGCATTTTGAGACATCCCCGAGTGGGAAGGGTTGCCGCTCAGGTTGAGACTTTGGGAGCTGTAGGATGCGCCTTGCCGGTTTCGCTTCCTGGTAGACCAAGGAATCAAGGAATCAATTAGACACCAAGAGTTCGTGTCGGGACAGTTCCCCGCGTGCTAAATCAAAGAACCACGAGCACACTGCGGAATGCGGCCTCATGTGTGTGGGAAAGTATTCCCCCCCCCATCCATTTCAAACGGAAAGCGCGACACCACGGGCGACTCGCATCAGGCACTGCGACCTGCGAGCGTCCCCAGCTCCGTTCGGCTGCATACAGCGCACCAGATGGCGCCAAGGGCAGCACCGTGTTGTTGTTGTTTTTCACGCAAGTTTCGCTCAAGCCGATCCTGCACGAGTTCCAGCTACCGGAGCCGCATTTGCGCGTCCCAGCGCGAAGTACTCGACAGAACCACCGCTCGACGACAAATGGCTGCACGTGTGCGAGATAGGCACTTACCTCTTGGATTTCTCTCGGCCGCCCTTTTCGCTGGACTCGGACTGGATCCAATCACCTTCTTGAATGTGCTCAGACTGGTAACTTGCATTCAGCGCCGATCCCTGTGGTCCCAGGACGCTGAGATGGGGTGGAGTGATGCCTGGCACAGGGCCCGTTGCAGCCGGGGCCGCTCCGACCACAGGACCAACGTGTGCAGACTCTTCAAAGTTGATTCGGGCCAGGCATAGCTGCTGCCGGATCTCGTGGGCAATCACCGAGATGTATTCTTGAGGGAACCCGAGGTCCAGCGACAGCTGGTGAGCAAACTCTTCGGGGCTGGGTGCGTTGGGAGCAAAGAGCGGCCATTCAAACTGGTCGTGTAGGTGGAAAGTTCCAACATTGACATCGAGCTACAAAGCATCGCCGAGAGAGCAACCGTAAAGTTAGCGTCGCCAGCCAGGGTTCTCTCGTGGGCGGCAAGGTCGTCACGGTTGGACCCGCAAAGGCAAATGTGAAGGCCAGTGATTGTTGCAACGTACCTTAATGATGATGCGGATGTCCTCCAGGCTCATTGTCGGCCCCTCCGGAAAGGGATGGACGGGGGCAGGCGGATTTTGTCCCATGCCTGGGCTGCTGTCTTCCTCCAAATACGACTGGCACTGCTGACGGATGGACTGCGAGATGAGCGGCACAAACTGCTGCGAGAGCGGGGAGTCGATATCGTCGGCAAAGATCTGCGCAAACTGCTCGGGAGTCACCAGGACCTCTGGTACGGATGCATCAGGGTGTGTTAGAGACTCGGTGCGGTGCTACGGTTCGAGCATGGACCGTTTCCCAACGCCAGCCAAGCCTGAGAATCGGACATGCGTCTCGAATCCACATCAGGAAGGCAGCGGCGATGCATGCTACGCAGCAGATACATGTTGGACAAGCACACAGCCATAGGCCAGGGGGGCACCTATCTGAAAGCACACAGAAGCAGCGCGACCTAATCGTTCAGAAGCATCAGACAGGTAACAACCATGAAGATTCCAGGTGAACGCGTCACGAAGCTTCACGCCTTCGACTTCGAGATCCAGGCGAATGGCAATGAGCCGCACCGGGGCAGGGACCATCTGGGTGGCTTGGTGTTTCGGGCTGTCCCGGGTGGGTAGTTAACGGTCGAGCGGAGGGATGAGGCACCCAGAACATGGATGGTGGTAGCCGCAGGTTCACGGTCCGGGTGTGCGATCCCACATCAGAATCGAGTTTGCCGCAGTCGGTATGTGGCGGTTGCGATCAAGGTGGAAACGAAGTAAAATCAGGCCAAGGACGCGTTAGCGGCAGGTCGCCGAGCAGCAGACGCTCATCGCCCTGAGTGTACGAATGCGTGACACCCGCCCGCTCGCACTGGATGGCATTTGGCGATCCCTGGCGGTGGCTGACAGATAACGGGATGCGTGGTACCTGTTGGTCAAGCTCGCGATTCTGCACTTGCTGTTCTTTTGGGCTTCGAACTTGGATTCATGGACCGAGATGCCGAGATCGTCGCCCAGTTGGGTGGTGTGGGAATGACCGACGTGCTGATCAGGCTCTTGCTCGACCAAGCGAGACTCGGCGTGTACCATGGGCGAATACGAATTGACTGACATTTGCTGTCTTGGGCTGGGCAGGAAGCGGAGAGATGACCGCAGACTTGATCTTGCTGAGCGCTGGATACACGATAAGAGGCGGTTCTTGCGTGCGCGGATAGAATCGTCTTGGAGGTTGAGGGGGTGGTGTATCGTCGCGATTCACCCGGAGCTGATAGTCGTCGGCAGACGGGACGCTTTGCCTTGTGGAAGTTTATTACTCAAATCGGGCAAATGAGGATGCGGGGTGCGTGGACGGGTGGGATCACCGGCACCTCCAAGTACAAAGGCAACTCGAGCGGCACGAGCTGTGGGATGCGCCAAAGATGCGTGGAATGGAGGCCGAAGCGAAGTATGCAAAGGCCGTGGGATTCGAACAGCACCGACGCGAGCAGGCAGTCCCGACAAAAGACACGCAGACGGACACGACCAGAAGCACGCAGGCTAGTAGATGAATTGGGGGGGGGAGCGAGGCACCCGAGCCGCGACAGGTGTCTGGTTGGAGAGAGTGCACGGGAGGGAAGGATGCTCGAGAGTGCCAGCAGGAGCGAACGAAGCCAAGCGGGACCGCCGGGCGAAATCCAGATGCCCAGCTGTACTGCTGCAGCGCAAGCACTCCGCGTTTCCCGGGCTGCCTACTCAACGAGCCAATACACACACAATTGCAGGACCAAGACCAGCGGGCGGCCGGCGCTCTGCAGACAATGGAGGGGAGGGAATGCCAGGTTGCACACAATGTGATCCGCTGCCCGCTCGGGCATCATCAGGGAGACGACAGGCCCAGGCATAGACATGCAGCTCTGGCCCCCCCCCTTGCAAGGCAGCGCACAGCGGCTCCAGCGCGCGGGTTTGTATGCCCACCGCACATGGCGGCAGCGCAGAGAGCGACTGGATCCGCCCTCGCTGCCAGGGCCAGGAGGCCGAGACGACGAAGCGAGCGCCGCGCGAACATGATAACCTCACTGGGACCGAAACGGCTGCATCGCCGTCGGCAACAAGTGGCGTCGCTCGCGGATGGGCGCTGAATGGACGCTGGATGGGTGCTGGATGGACGCTGGATAGGTGCTGGATGGTCGCCAAGAGACAGACTTCCCACGGCTCTCTGAACGACCGGCGACCCGAGAGGCGGCGCCTGACGGGCCCCGAGGTGCAGGGGGGATGCCCAGGACCCGCGCAGAGGCGACTGCCGCCCGCCCGCCAGAGGCCAGGCGAGGCCGTATGGCCAAAGGGCGGCCATCCAGAACCAGAGAGCGCACCCAGCCAGGCCGAACGACAAGGCCTGGCGAAAGCACTTGGAGGAGACCGAAGCGCTGACCCGCAGCACAAGTCCCCTGGCCAGCAGCCACGGCCGCCGTGAGAACCCCCACCAGCCCGCTGGTGCAACAACCCCACCTCCCACAAATCTGGCCGTGCGACGATCCGCCGTCCACCCAGCGCCCGCCAGCAGCCGCCTGCGCTTGCCGTGGATGTGCGGCTGAGTTCCCCCACCGAGCTGTCTTTTCGGATTTGCTCCCGCCTCCCCCGGCACGAATGAATGAAAATTTCATTTCCCGCCACCCTGGCCGTCGCTGATTGGAGCAAGGGCTTCGCCGACTTCTCCCCAGCCCGAGATTTCGATCGTCGTCCACGAACCAGCGGCATCTGGACTGTTCAGCAGCCCGCGCTATCCTCTCCCGCTCTGAGCCAAGGACGCCAGCCCAAACCGCCCTCGCTGCCGTCACAGTTACCGCCAGTTTAGGGATACCTGCCTGCCAAGGACATCCCACATGGACAACAGCTTTACCAAGAGTCCCGAGGAGGTCGTCAAGACACTCGAGTCGGATCGCCGAAACGGCCTCACGGCCGCCGAGGCCGACCAGCGTCTGGGGCGATACGGCCGCAATGGTGAGTGGCCCGCCATGCAGGCCAAGGAGAGCCGACGGTGGCATCGACAGAGTCTGCCCAGCAAGCTTTGGCACGGTCTGCCAGCTCCATCTGCCGTAATGGCAGCGCGCCACACGGATAGCTCCCAGACCGCAGCGTCGACTTTGTGCGCCGGCTTGCGGACTGTTACTCGGCATATCGTCCTGGGCTGTGCTGTTCGGAAGGCGAGCATACCGTCCAGCTTCATCTCTGACACCGTGTTGCCAACCAATCCTTCTGGTCCCCCCCCCATTTGTTTCCATCCCCCATCGCTCATTCCGTGCACGGTAGAACTGCCCGAGGAACCGGGCACACCCTTGTGGAAACTGATTCTGGAGCAATTTGAGGATCAGCTGGTCCTCATTCTCCTGGGCGCCGCCGTCGTTTCATTTGTACTGGCCGCCCTCGAGACGGACGAACAAGAAAAGACCACTGCCTTTGTGGAGCCCGTCGTTATCCTCCTGATTTTGATTGCCAATGCCGTCGTCGGCGTCGTCCAAGAAACCAATGCCGAGAAGGCCATCGAGGTAGACCTTGGCACATATACTTTGCTCGGACGGTGCCCGCGCGGCCCGTCTGCGCTCGCAGAGGCTCTGCTCCTCATCCACGAGCGCTCCGGAGACTCTGAGGGCCAGCGTCGGCCAAACTGTCTGGTTTGATCGGACGCCGATCAGCGCAATCTGGGTTTCTCCGAACGCGTTCCCGCACTTGGTACACTGAGGCTGCCGCGACAGCAGTTCCAAGTCTTCCAGGCCCGTGCTGACCCACACTTTTGTCGCTCTGCTTGCGATTGCGACCGCCTCTGTGTGCTCTAGGCCCTCAAGGAATACTCCCCAGATGAGGCCAAGGTTATCCGCAACGGCACGGTCCAGACCATCGACGCCCGTCTGTTGGTGCCCGGCGATGTTGTCGAACTCGTCGTTGGCGACAAGGTGCCCGCCGACTGCCGCGTCCTGGAAATCAACACCTCGTCATTCAAGGTCGACCAGTCGATTCTCACCGGAGAATCCGTCTCGGTCAGCAAGGAGGCCCAGACGATCGTCTCGGATCCCGGCGCAGTCAAGCAGGACCAGATCAACATTCTCTTCTCCGGAACGTCCATCACTGTCGGAAAGGCCAAGGCTATTGTCGTCCAGACTGGTCCCCATACTGCCATCGGCGGCATCTTCAAGTCGATCTCGGAGCAAGAGGATGATAAGACGCCTCTCAAGATTGCCCTCGACGAGTTTGGCGACCAGCTCGCCCGCATCATTTCCATCATCTGCGTCCTGGTTTGGGTCATCAACATCCGCCACTTCAACGATGAGCACTTCCACGGCAACTGGCTCAAGGGCGCAGTCTACTACTTCAAGATCGCTGTCGCCTTGGCGGTTGCCGCCATCCCTGAAGGTCTTGCCGTCATCATCACCACTTGCCTCGCCCTTGGAACCAAGAAGATGGCCCAGCAGGGCGCCATCGTCCGCAAGCTCCGCAGCGTCGAGACCCTTGGATGCACCAGCGTCATCTGCTCTGACAAGACCGGCACCCTGACTACCAACCAAATGAGTGTTCGCCGAGTAAGTAGGACTGCGATCTTGATTGGCGTGCATATTGCTCAGCGATGCCAGGCATCCGAGTTCACTGGGTGCGTTGATCGGCCGGAGGACGTGTGTGTCCAATTGTTTTGAAGCTGGGGCATTAACCTCACGGAACGACTTTCTACCACAGGGTCTCGTTGTCGAGTCCGAGGGCGGCGTGTTCAACGAAGTCCAGGCTGAGGGCTCCACCTACGGACCCGAGGGACGCATCCTCAACGCCGAGGGCAAACAAGTTGATCGTGACATCCTCAGCAACAACGCTGTCCTAAACGAGCTTATCCAGATCTGCGCCCTTTGCAACGACTCCCGCATCGTCTTTGACGAGGTTTGTACCGCATCCCTGCATCGATCCCTGCATCGATCCCTGCATCGATCCCTGGTAGCTTTCGCTGCTCGCAATAGATGTGTTTGATTGTGGTCGGTCCGCTAACCCCGCCCCGGATGGTACTCGTTGGCTTTGTAGAAATCCGGACAGTTCCAAAAGTTTGGCGAGCCTACCGAGGCGGCTCTCAAGGCCTTTGTCGAAAGAGTCGGCACGGACTCTCCCGCCTTCAATAAGCAGCTGCCCGTCATCCCCGATGCCAACGCCCTCGGCAAGATTGACCACAAGACCAAACTTTGGAGAGCCGGCCAGGCCGCCGACCACTTTGCGTCCAAATACAAGCGCCAGGCTACTCTCGAGTTTTCGCGCGATCGCAAGTCCATGTCTGTCCTTCTGAGCCGCCAGCAGGACGCCCCCGTATTCGGAACCTCGCCCCTGACCCGCGTCGCTAACCAGCAGAGCGGAAGTGGCTCTGTGCTGTTTGTCAAGGGCGCCCCCGAGCAAATTCTTGAGCGCTGCAAGTACATCCGACTGTCCTCCTCGCCCGGCAAGCGCGCCGAGCTCACCGAAACCCTGCGCCAAGCCATCTTGAAGAAGGTATGTGGTGGCCTGATACACGAATGGCACGCTTGCTCACAGGCGGCTGTGGTTGGTAGCTGGGCAACAGCAGCGTCGCCCGGGCCTTGGATGAGACGTCGGCTGACATTGATGATGTCTGCTTCCTCTTTCGCCGCCTCTCAGGTTTACACTTGGGGTGAAGCCGAGTCCCTGCGCGTCTTGGCCTTCGCCGCCGTTGACCAACCCAACATTCCCGAGCCCACCAAGATTGACCCCAGCAGCTACGCCAAGATCGAATCGCAGATGACCTTTGTTGGTCTCGTCGGCATGCTTGATCCTCCTCGCGAGGAAGTCAAGGAGTCCATTCGAAAGTGCAAGGCGGCCGGCATTCGCGTCATTGTCATCACCGGAGACAACAAGAAGACCGCCGAATCGATCTCGCGAAAGATTGGCGTCTTTGGAGAGCATGAGGATCTGGCCCACCTGAGCTACACCGGCCGCGAGTTTGATGATATGACCCCAACCCAGAAGAAAGAAGCCGTCCGCCGCGCCTCGTTGTTCTCGCGAACCGAACCCAGCCACAAGGAGGAGCTCGTGGATCTCTTGAAAGAGGATGGATGGATTGTTGCCATGGTGAGACGAGCTGCAGACGGCAGATGCATACTCGATGGTGTTTGACTTGCGAGACTCACGCACTGCTTGGCCCGCCCCCCGCTAGACCGGCGATGGTGTCAATGATGCCCCTGCCCTCAAGCGAGCCGACATTGGTGTTGCCATGGGCAGCGGTACCGACGTTGCCAAGCTCGCCAGTGATATGGTCCTTGCCGACGACAACTTTGCCACCATTGTGGCTGCTGTCGAGGAGGGCCGTAGCATCTACGCCAACACCAAGCAGTTCATCCGCTACCTGATCTCATCCAACATTGGCGAGGTCGTTAGTATCTTCCTCACGGTCGTTCTTGGCATGCCCGAGGCCCTGATCCCCGTCCAGCTGCTCTGGGTTAACCTGGTGACCGACGGACTTCCGGCCACGGCTCTGGGCTTCAACCCTGCTGATCATGCCATCATGCGTCGACCGCCTCGTTCGTCGAAGGAGCCCATCGTCACCACTTGGCTCTTTATCCGGTAAGGGTAGACTGACACGACGTAGTTTGTGTTGCCCCCGTTTCCGATTGTATCGATGGAGCAGCGTCGTTTGCCAGGCGTAATGCTAACCGTGAGCACGCACGCCTCTACCCAAACCAGTTATATCGTGATCGGCACCTACGTTGGCATTGCCACTGTGTTTGGCTATGCCTGGTGGTTCATCTACTACAGCAACGGTCCCCATATCACCTGGTATCAGCTGGTAAGCCATCCAAGGCCGAGTTCGGAAGGAACTCGACTAGCGGCCAGCGGGAGGGAGCTCTCCCCTCAGCCTGGGCATAGCCGGTTAAGGATCGGGGCTGCTGGAAGCATGCCGACGCCACTCTTCCTGAACTAACCCGTAATCCTGCTTCAGACCAACTTCCACAAGTGCTCGACCCTGTTCCCTGATATCGGATGTGACATGTTTGCCAACTTTATGAGCAAGAAAGCCACGACCATGAGTCTGTCGATTCTCGTCGTCGTCGAGATGTTCAACGCGATCAACAGGTAGGCCGATCTACGCCGGCGTCAGAATGTCTGCCACAACGATCGCTGGAGAGCAGCGTTGCAGCCTGCGAGACTGCTAACCCACTTCTCGATTACCGTGTGCAAAACACCAGCTTGTCCGAGAACGAGTCGCTCCTTACCTTTGGTCTCCAGAACAACCTCTACCTGGTCTTTGCCGTCACGCTCTCCATGGCCCTGCACTTTATGATCCTTTACGTTCCCTTCTTCTCGGTGAGTGCCTGACACTGCATCAGCTGCATTTAGATCCGCGACTCACGCTCACATGGAGTATGATCGGTCTGGATACCCGAGACGCATGGTTCTGAAGCACTAGAGCCTCGCATTGTTGAGAGCCGCTCGGCCCAGCCCAGCTGACCCAGCTCTGCCCTTCTGCATCCCCCCGGTCGATGCTCGAACCGCCAGGATCTCTTTGCGATCACGCCCCTCGGACTCGAGGAATGGAAGTGGGTTCTCCTCATCTCGCTCCCCGTCATTTTCATTGACGAGGCTCTCAAGTTTATCAGCCGCACCTGGGTCCAGAAGGAGACCCAGGTTACCAGCAAGAGCAAGTCGGACTAGAGACCCACTCCTCCTCCCCCCTTTCCCCTCGTTAGACATGGTTGCAGCGAGTATCAGGGCTCGATGAGAAGCGTGGCCGGGAGCGTTTGGCTTTGGCACTGTCCGTCTGGACGCTCTTGCCTGGGTGTAAAGTAGCATGTGGCACTTTCTGGAGTTGCAGGGACTCGCTGTCATCGCGAGCCGAAATACATATTCTCGACATCTTCCATCCCACCCGAATGCACCAGCCAGGCCGCTGAGGGAGAGCAGCATGAGGCGAGTCCAACGAAAAACAGGATACCCGGCTCTCCAGATCAACGACCAAAAGATTTGCTGCCCCCCAAGACACCGCATTGGCCTTGTTGGACGTAGGCCTCCAAGGCCGCATGCACAATCGAGATGGGTCAGTTGGGTCGAGCTCTTTCAGCGCCGTCAGGTTGCTCCCCCCCATCGATGCGTCTGCATTGCTGCAATTCATGGCGCCGGCACCACCGAAAAACCGAACCCTGCCAGCGTGACACAGATTGGCCCCAGACCCGCCTGGCGCGCAGCCAGCCGTGCTGAGAAATCTGCCCTTCCCGCCTTGTGGCCCGTCCGACACTGCCTGTTCTTCGCCTCTTGCCACTCGTTCCCCACTCGTTCCCCACCCGCCCGCCCGCCTCCCGACCCGTCTCTGCAATCGATCGGCCACTGGAGCAGCGATGGGAGTCAAGTTGCTGACCTCGTATCTCAGGGACTATGGGGAGAATCACAACATCCTCAATCCCACTCTGGTCTCTGGGCGGCTCCTCCTCGTCGATGCAGGCTCCCTCAAGCGAATGTTCGCGGTTGTAACGCCAGCACTGCCCTCCGAGTACCGCATCAACCAAACCACGATGGGGCAGTACCACGAGCTGCGTGATCGCATTGTGGTGTTTTTCCAGAAGATGCTCGATGCCGGGCTCTCGGTGGTGCTCTTCAGTAACTGCGAGCTGCGAGCAAAGCATGACGAAGAGTGGGTCTACAAGCCAGCCCAGTTCCCGTGGACCAACAGCAGCGCTCGAGGCGGCAACTATCCTCACCACTACCAGCAGCAGCAGCAGCAGCAGAATCATCATCATAACCATCACCGGGACCAGCATCCGCAGCATCAGCAGCAGCGATCGGCTCAAGGCGGCCCCGAAGACGAGAACCAGTTCCACTCCGTAGTCAACATCCGCACGTTCCTCGAGAGCGTCGCCCTGGAGCATCTCAAGCCACCCACGCCCGACAGCTTCAAACTCCACCGCTGCAAGACCGATCTCATCAAGGAGATGGCTCGGTACGCCCAAGACGTTGCGCCCAGATCCCAGTTGCTCGGCATCATGAGTTCAAACTCCGAGTTTGGCATCTACTGCTCGATCCTGAACACCTCGTGGTACCGCACCCCGGAGGAGTTCCCGCAAGAGTTGCTATCGATGTCCCAGCCGCTCGACCAGCGTCGGCTGACGGCCATGTGTCTGACCCCGCTCGGCTTCCGCAATGCCTACGGAAGTCTTCACGGCAACGCTCGACTCCTCGCTCTTCTCGCCGTCATGAGCAGCAACGACTATGTTGACTATGACAGCGCCAAGGCGATCCGAATGCAGGTGTTTGAAGGGCGAGCCAATTACAAGATCCCCCATACAATCGCCTATCTATCAAGACTCGATCACCGCAGCGACCCTGTCGAGGTTGTGTTCAAGTGTCTTCCCGATAAGGACCCCACCAACCGCCGACTGAAACAGCTCATGATCGAGGGCATGATCCCATACAATCTCAACAAGCCGGCAACAATCTCGCGCGAGGTGAAGGAGAAGCTGAACGAGAACATCCCTGCCGCCCTTCATCCTGTCTTTATCGAAAGCAAGGTCGGTCGGACCGTCATGTCGATCGGAGTCTTCCGCCGCCTCTGCATGGATCTCACGGGCGAGATCGACCACAGGGGCGTCAGTAGCTGGGACATTGTCTCGCCTCTCTTCCAGCGAATCTACTGGGTGGTCGTCGGACAGGGAGCCCTCTTGAACGAGCTCATTCGAGTGGAAGCCCCTGTCCGAAAGGTCGTCAAGATATTCGATATAGACGACTTGATGACGATGGAGGAGCTGCTCCAGAAGGACAGGGCCGCGCGAATCATGAATGTGTGTCGCATCTGCGACCCCGACGATGCCCCGTTCCTGTATCAAGCTCTGTTTTCGGACGAGTCTGTCTTTTCGCCCACGCTAACTCAGAAGCAGACCTCGACGCTCCAGCTGGTGACGCTGACCTTGTACGTGCTCATCAAGGCGACACAGAGCCGAACGCCATTTACAGCGTTCGATATCGACGTTCTCCTCTTGTGTATCCTGGTGGAGCTCTTTGAGGAGGCCCGTGTGGAACTCCTGGAGGCCCATGGCGATCTCGCCGGCGATCCTCTCACCTGGCGCGGCCTGGGCCCTTGCTACCGGATGCCAAGTCTCGACGAGCTTTGCGGCGAGCTCAAGTTTGTGTCCACTTTCTGGTTTCGGATGCAGTCAGCCGTGCTGGTTGCGACCGATGCCTGCTTCCGCCCACTCGATGTCACCTCCATCATTGGCTGCTACGATGGCTACGGGCTCCATCTGCTGTACAGGCGATTCGAGGGCGCCAAGTTGAAGCCGCTGGGCTTGGATGGACCGCAGTCGCATTTTTGCGATATGGTGGAGGAGTTGCTCGCGCCTGGTTCTCCGTGCAAGTCAGTCTTGATGGACAGCTACAACTCTGTCATGAGCGTTGTATCGGAAGCCAAGAAGAGGCTCGAAGCCGCAGAATAGATTTATGGCATGTCAAGTCACCTCATCTCATAGGTGCCTCTTGTAGCTCGGTCTGCCAATGCGCTGCAAGTGACAGATCGGCGGGCCAAGCAACCCCAGAGCCAGACACCGTTTGTCTCGCATTCGTGTCACGTGATTGTTTTTACCGCATTCACATACCGTGACGACATACCAGACACACAAGCTCCTATGGCGCAATTGGCTAGCGCGTTCGGCTGTTAACCGGAAGGTTGGTGGTTCGAGCCCACCTAGGAGCGATTCTTTTTTTCAATTATTCCGCCAGCTTCAGTGTGGCATTCTCAGGATTTTGCTGAATCAGGCTCGCGACATCAGTACCGCAGATGACCTGGAAGCAGCGAAAGAGTGTATTGGTCTGCAATTTCAAAAAGGTGGCCAACGAAAGCGAGGCTGAATGTCCCGTTTCACACAATCGATACTCGGATCCCTCGCATCGGTTCGGCCCCGTTGCCCAGCAGCCGCAGATGGTCGGGCAGCTCTCGCATGGCTATGAGCTCGACGCCGTGCGTCGCCGGGGCCGTGCCGAATAATCGTTGTACGAATCGGACTCGCTGGTCTGTCGGAAGAAGACTCGATCAGCAACTCGTGGCACACTCACAAGGGTGTGTACCCATCGCATCCACAATGACCTGCTCGATCACCAATTTGCTCATACACGGCTGCCCAGCATAGCTGCCATCACTCGAACAGCAGCCCCTCACATGTCGATCGGCAAGATCATCCCTGCACTCACCGAATCACCCGCAGGGGCACCGTAAGCAGAGCCTGGGGTCAGGAGCCCGTACTTTTGAAGATACTCAAGGGTCGCGGCAGAGAAGGGCTCGTGATCGTCGCTGTCATCATCGTCGTCGTCCGACTCGGAGTATAGCCGTCGAGTTCGGACAGAGGGCACCGTGGCCATCGGGGCGTCCCCTGCTGAAACCACCGCGTTGGATCCATTTTGGATGGATGCAGTTCTATCCTCGTTCATGGGCTGAAATCAAGCATCCAGCCGTCCACCAGATGAGTCGACATGATCGATGATCGGTGGTTATCGCGGCAAGGGAGCCGGGCCATGCTTGCGATCCCACGCTCATGAGGCCACAAACCACTTGTCCCAATACTCTGCCAGTCGACCCGGTCCACCGAGCACCCGCAGCTCCTCTTCATTTGTGCTTCCCGCCCAGCGCTGCATCTTGCCATGGCTCACCTTTCCCTGAGCCTGTGCGCCTTCTGGCTTGTCACAGACAAAGATAAAGCTTTCCTCTGGATGGCTTGCTAGTCCAGCGATGATATCCCTGGCATCCATCGACGGGTCCAGCGCCAGCGACTTCGAATGGAACCGCGTCCCACCGTCGACATCTCGTTCGGAGGCTGCTTCGCGGGCCAAGTCAGTTTGCTGCTGTTGTCGTGCCCCACGGCCGTTGGTGCCCAGGAGCGGGCTTGGGACGTGTCCCGGAGAAGGTGTCTCCGAGATTGTCTCAAAGCTCGAGTCAAGTTGCTCAAAGTCGTCCGGCTCGAGATCGGCTTCGGGCACGATGGCCTCGTGGCGGCCCTTGGCTTGCAGGTCAGCAGGCACGGTTCGGATGATGTGGGAAAGATCCTGGAACTGGTCCTGGGTCTTGTCGATGACAGCAGAGCTGGTGTTGTTGCCAGAAAACCTTGTTTCGGAAAGGTGAAGGTCTGCTGGAGTGTCCTTGGAGGTGGATGATTTGAGATGGGCCGGCTGGTCATGTATGTCGTCGATCCCCCAAAACGGGCGATAGTTGCTTCCGGTGTCGGGTGGGAGTGTGAAACCGCCATGCTTGCCTCGTACATGATCAAAGATCTGCAACCTCTCCGTCGGTGCAATCACAAGGCCGGCATCGCCCTCGGTGGTGTAGCCGAGTCTCTGCTCAGACCCACGATCCTGCGGCGGCTTGTCATCCGTCCGTGCTCCCGGTGGCGGCTGGGCGGGCCCGCTTTGGCCACTCCGGCTGGTCACAGCATCCTCGGGTAGACGTCCATCGGTTGCTCCGGCTACAGCTGTCGCTTCAAAAACCAGGCTTGTGTTTGTCCCTACTGTGCACCTTGACTCGGCAGGAGGCGGCCGTGGAGTCGGAGGGACGGAGGCTGGCATCATGCCATACGCCGTGCCGATCGGTGAAACGCTTGGGATCGCGCCTGGCAGTCCAGAGAGCCCAATGCCGAAGCCGGGCATCCCAGGCATCCCGGAACCGATGCCGGGGATTCCAGCGCCAAGTCCCGGCATCGTCATCAGGGACAGCTGCGACCGGATAATATCCATTTGCTGCTGGAGATAAGCAATGTACATCTGTTGCTGGAGCAGCACGGCTTCATTGGCTGCCGTCGCAGGCGGAGGAAGATCGGTGCGAGCTGCTGCAGATGCCGTTCCCTTGGGTGTGATATCGATCGAGTCCAGATGACCAGACGCATCTGTTGCGACGTGGACGGTCCTGTGATCCAGTCTCTGGTCGTCTTGACCGGCGCTGCGATCCATTGATGATTCTCTGTTATCTCGACGGCCTGGACTGGAGGAGCCGTCCTTCACTTGCGTTGAGCCGTGTGCATCTGGCGTCGCAAATGCCGCCGACCTTCCTCGACTTGCAGTTGTTTCAGATGATTGATCGGGTGAGTCTGATGCACCAACCAGTGCATTTGAGGTCAAGACAGGCTCGACGGCGACCGGTGATGGCGGTCCAAGATTACTGCAGCGACAGGTAGAGTTTAGTTTGTGCGCGAGCTGATTCACTCTCCCGCTCCAACACACACAAACTGCATTACTCAGACAAATGCTCGTGCTCACATCTGGAACATGTCTCGGATGGCCTCGACAAAGCCAGGCTCCGAGGCCGGAAGAATCGGATTGACTTCCATCACGCAGTGCTGGGATTGCTCCTCCATTGAGTCGATTTCGATTTGAATGTCGCCTCCATAGGGGCGGAAAGGCGGCTGGGTGTCGTTGATCTGCAGGTGCACCAAGCGTTATCGATGTATGCAAGCGCCAAGGCGCCAATCCAGCAAGCAAGCAGCGAGGAGATAGTCAAACAAGCACAACCACACAAGCAACCGAGCAACCAGAGAGTCTCCGTCGAACCGATTCCGTGTCAACGATCGATACAGCCCGGGCCAAGGATTTTGCGGCCAAAGTCAATCGTCAAAATCAAACCCACCTGGTAGACGCACTCATAGAACTTGGGCAAGCAAAACCTTGTGCCACTAGGCCGCTTTTCGAATGACACGATCAACATGATTGGGCGACCGGTCTCCATGAACCTCAAGCTCGTGTTCTTGATGAAGTGAATACAGTGCTGGTAGATTTGGTGGCTGTCTATCGGGATTTGGTTGATCCAGCTGTATCATGATGATAAACAAAAACATCAGCTGGAGAGACATGGTACGTGTGCAGATATCCAGCGCATAGCGGCGATGCATCGCGAATGCACCCAGTGGATGGCACGCCGGGTCGAGCCAAGCAATGAAGGTATTCGGTCTTACATGCCAACAAGCGGCATGCTGCCGAGTTTCGGATCGCTCATGCTGAGCGGGAGCACTTGGCGGGCCTGGTCGATTGTGACATAGCTGCACATGCGGGCCGAAGAGCCGGTTAGTGCCAAGACCAGTACATCGCAGCCAAGAGCGCAACAAGTAACTTGGCCGAGATCGAGTCAGTACCCAAACGATAGTTCGTCCGACTGCTCCCCGGAAGTCAAACGAGATGTCAATGTTGTAGGGACCAGTCGGAGGGCATAGATGGGCATGAGGCGAAAGTTGACGACCGGGAGCAGCAGACGGACTGTGGTTCGCGAGAACAATTTGTCAAGTCAGCAGGGAGAGAGGACTCAATGACCGCAGCGCCACAGACAGAGTCGATATAAGCAACCGGGCATTCGGACTGAAAGCATCTGGTGGGTTCGCCAAATGATCGATACGCAATCACAGCAAGGATACTCGCCGGCCGGCCAGCCGGCTGGGACTCGCAAGTCGCAGAGCTCAGCGATCCACGCACGCTGGTGGCTTACACGACAAGTGAAGTATCTCGTCTCGAACATTGACGCAGTGAATCAGGCTTGGAACTAATCCGCTCAGGGCTGGGCCAGGTTCGGGCTGGTGGACCGAGGTTTCAAAGAGCTGATCGAGAACACATCCGCATCAGTGCCTGACGATATTGCTGACCGTCGTCCGACCTATCGTCCAATGCGGACGTCCGTCTTCTCCATCAAGCGGCGATAACAAGTGGGGTGCATACCTTCAGGAGAAAATAGTATTCATTGGCCCCGACGACCCGGAGGTGATCAACTGCCGATCCGGCGCATTCGCCCCGGGTGACCTTGACAACAATATCGTCGCGCAGGACCATGCTGGGCACAATGAAGCTGTCTTGGCCGTTCCAGATCCTCTTCCCAGCGTCGAAGCGGTCCAGAAGCAGGATCGAGTTTGGGGCATCTTGCAGGTAGTCCGAGACTGTGCGCCCGATCAGAAACCCGAGCTCCCCTTGGACACCAAAGAAGCGGGCTTTGAGGCTCTGGATCGACGGTGCGTGCACACGAACAGACTCCGGCACCAGCCCGATTCGAGAAAGATCCAGCGGTGGTCCGATCGGAGTGCTATCCCACAGGAAGTACTTGGGTGCGGCCGGGGGAACAAAGACGTATTCGGGCTGGGGAGGTGACGATCTTGGGTGACGATGTCTGCTGCCCAGACTCGACCGAAAATCACTCTCCGGCGGAGCCACCGGTCCCGGTGCCGACCCATACCCCGAGACCAGAGGATCGAATTTGCTTGTTGTCCGCTGATTCTGGTCCGGGTCGGCCTCGTCGCTGGCTGTTCGCAGTCGAGAGCGGCTTTGTGCTGGCCGGGCGAAGCGCAGGGCCTCGTCCTCGCGGATATTGTGGACGAGCCGCTCGGCCGGATCGTGCTCGGGACTTTGGCTGCGGGGTTTGTAGTTCATCGGTGATGCGGGACGCACTCGAATCCGGCCATTTTCGAGGCCCTGCAGCCTCCCTCCGAACTGGTTGGCGTGAATATGCGTCGCCATCTGCGCAAAGGGCGAGTCGCTGGCAGTCGACATTGGCCCAAAGGACTCGGGTTCGTTTCGAGCTCGAGCGAGGCCGGCACGGACGTGCGATGGCCCAGAACTTGAGGCGGCATTGCGGCTCTCGGGCTCAGAGGGTTGGAGTCTATGGTTGCCCTTTGGCGAGACCGGGGCACCCCTGAGTCTCGGAATGCGGGAGGAGTAGGCTCGCGGAGCGGCTGCCTGGTCAGCCATGAGCAGCCTGGATCGTTCGAGCGAGCAGTGGGGGTTGTTGGAGCTGAGTTGAGCTGAGTTGGGTCGGGGCAGAGAGAAAGAGACAGGTCCCGGCAGTGCGTCTCGAGCCAGCGGTCCCGAGGGAGGTCTCTTGCCCGGGATAGGCAATGTCGAGCGAGCCGATGGACGGCAGACCAAGATCGGTTTGGGCGGGACTTTCGGCCCAGGCATTGCGCGGCCCGACAGCATGCGAATTGGCATGCGGCGCTGCCGCCGCCTGCCCGCAGGATCGGCAATGCCTGGATACGACTGAGCATCTACGGCCTCCCCCCTGCCGTCTATGTGTCGGTGCGATATGCTTGCTCCAAGCGGTCTCGTCGCTGTCTTGGGGCCGAGCCATGCGGTTGTCCAGCCCATGTCCGCCTCACAAGCGCACTGCTCCACGAATCCGCTGGGTGGCCAACAGCCCGCCAGAGGCCGTCTGCCAGCTGGCTGCATCTTTGCTTGCCATCCATCCGCCTGCGAATCTGCATCCGCCTCGCCCTTCCGTTCGACATCCCCCGCTCCTCGAAAGCCAGCTTTGAACCGAACCCCCGAGTCAGTCGCTCCAAATGACCGAGCCAACAGTGTCGCCTTTGAATCTCGCCATCCAGCCTGGAAGGGCTGCCGGCCCGTTCGCTCTTGGTACGGACAATGCAGGCGTCTCATCATCGCGGCCGCCCGGCGACTGCCGGGGCCATCGTCATTATGGCCCGGGCCTGGATCGGCCGTTCATCAGGCAGCGTCTCGTAGCTCCATTGGTGCTGCATTGCCGATATATCAAAGTGCGGAGCGGCGACCAGAAGGACAGCCATCGGTCTTGTCAGCATCCTCGTCTCACCCCGGGCCACTCCCACCGCAGGAATGCCAATGGATATGCTGATCAACGCCATACGCACCGAACCATGCATCGTCAAAACCGACTTCAAGTACAGCAACACGGTCAGTAGAGCTTCCATGAATGCGCCATCGAAGCAAAGAGGAGCGGCGGCACTGTGGCATTCTGCCATTCATCGGGATGGGCTGCTGCGAGCCTCCTCCGTCGAGAATCGCATCATGGCCCAGGATCGGTCGATGTTAACCCAGTCATTGCAAACTCGGTCGGAAAATCACTCTGCTTGGCACGGATACTGATTCGTTCGGACAGAGCCCTCTTGGAGTGGACATCGTTCTGGACCTGGTTGACAACGGAATCTGCTTCCGAATCGATCCCGTTTCGCAGGTCAGCATCCGTGGCTGCATCCCATCGCCTCGTTTCGATTGCGGTATTGTGGCTCGTAGAGGGGCCATGCATGCCTGGATGGCACACGTTCGTCACGCCGACACTGACCTCGTTGGCACTTTTCAAACTCTCTCCAGCGACTCAAGTGCATCGAACTGTATGAATTCTCGAAGCTGCGACTGACCTACAAGTCAATCGATTTCAGGTGAGCTTGGCTGTCAGTGCGCCAAATGCGACGATCGGTCCTGCTGACCGAAGGCTCCTCTACAGCTCCAACAAGCATCTTGCCACGTTCATTCTGATCTACAAGACATTTGGCCCGACAAATCCCGGAGAATATCTCGCCGACTATCGCTACTCGCTCAAATACCCGGTAAGTCCGCTGGTTTCCATGGCATCGCCCACATCGTCTCTGGTGAATGCCTGTCGGCGGCTCGGGGAGAGAGTCGAGGATATGGTCCGTAGCTCTCGCTGCAGATGCAGGCGAAGGCACACTGATACAGGCCCGCGGCCGATTTCATCCCCAGGGCATATCGTTCCTGTTCCCGATACCAGAAAAGTACTTCCCAACAAAGAAAAGTAGGCCACCCATCCATCACCTGCACAGCAGCAGCCCTGGCAGATGAGCAATGCGGCCAATAGTTGCGATAGCATCGCAACTGCTTGACTACCCCGGCAGCCCCACTGCGGTTTGTGGACTGTCGGTGCTCAGGGTGCATTCCGTCTTTGCCATCACCAACGGTATCTTCTGCTTGTGCAGCCAACGATCTTCCGCTTTCGCTGCCTGATGGAAGCACGCCCATCGTCAACCGGATTTACATATACCAGGGCGAGAGCTGGGCCCGCGCTGTGCCTCCAGCACTGGCCTCACGCGACGTTCTGTCTGAGAAGCTCGTCATCAAGGTGAGGCGCTGAGGTTTTTTCTTCCGCAAAGCCATGGTCGCTTGCTGATACCAAGTTCGTCTGACTTTTGTGGGGGGAGGGGAGCTAATGGCGTACCTTGGCCATCTTCCCAGGCGGGAACGCATGTCACTTTCACCCGCAAAGCCTGCGCGATTGAGTTTGGTTGCATGAGCCAAGATGTGCTCGCCCAACTTGGTCGGCCTTCGGTATCGTTCTTCAAGCAAGACGACAAGATGAATATCCACGGGGCCAGAGAGCAAAGATTCCAGCGTACGTGATTGTGCACGGCTCTCCGATAGGGAAGCGTCGCTTGTTTGAACACATGCTTGGATGCCCCCGGCCGACGAAGCCACCATTGTCGCGGACACGACTTGATGCTGACAATCATTTATGACAACATGTCTGTGCGATTTCGCTTGCCACTCTGTCAGGTCCTTCAAAGTACTACATCTGGAGCTGTAAGCGATCGACTGCTTCATGTCTACGGGGCTGCAAGCCAAACCGCAGCCGACTACTTACTCGCCCATCCACTCACTCATCTCCATGCGGACTGCAAGACTTTCTCCTGGGAATCGACATCTTCTTCGACACATACACGCACACAGTCAAGAAATTTGCCTTCCACACCAACTTTCCCGGCCAATACGACTTTAACCGGTGAGTGGCATAGTACGGTGTAGGCGACGACATCATGGCGCCGGTGCTGGATTGCCTGCATATCGCCGCTCGGCGAATCTGCTGCCGTGTTAAACAAAGACACGTAGCTCATGGCTCTTTGCCTTTGCAGCTATCGCAAGTGCAACTTTGAAATCGCAAGCGGTACGTGACTCGTGTCAAAGTGGCATCGGATCGATCTGGGGGTGGCAGGCGGCCTGGCTCCGGCCATTTCATCGATTTGAGATGACCGAAATTGGCTGGTCTGTGGGCTCGCCACCTGTCCTCTTCCTTCAACTGATGATCCGGGAATCGCACAAATACTAGAAAGCAAGGCTCAGAACGTGACATCGGACTCTACAGTAAGCATTCCTATCGCCGCTTCTGACTCGCAGCTGTGTTGCGCTGTTGTGTTGGTCCCGCGATGGCTTGCACGCCCTCCCGCCTCGATCGCTGATATAGCTGCGTCTTTGAGAGCTTCCCTAACAAAGTATGTTTCGGCTGCAGTGGACCGAGATTCTCCAGGCGTTCGGCGAGCCTCTCGGCGACCCGGTTATCTTTGACCGCGGGCCGACCACGCCCTTTGGAGCAACGTCGTTCTATGGATACAAGGGACTGATCTTTGAGGTATCTGATGACCTATACTGCTCTGAACTTGAGTTTTGTCCGATGCACGAGCTCTGCCCCGCTCCGATGGTGCGATGGAGCTGCGATGGAGCTGTGATGGAGCTGCGATAGTGATAGGGTGAAGTGATTTGGAGCGCCATAGGATGCCGTTAGATGTGCCACAAGGGAGTCGCTCTAATGAGCCCGGTCCGACTGCTTGATCTTTTCTGACAGATCATGAAGAACGGCTACATTTGCTCCCTGACAATGTACCAATGCGGTAACACCTAATTCAGGGGGAAATGGGACTTGACGCATGGCCTTTTTGCCTTGGCGCCATGACACATCGCCAAAGGCGATGACAGCCTCGGTCTCCTCGGACATACTATTTGGCCATGGTTGCAATGAGTCGGTGGGTGTATTCAGTTCCCAGCAAACAACACCAGTCCCTGCTCAAATCGGAGTGTCCGTTTCATTACGGGAATGCTGTATTCAGGCGTGTTCAGCTCAATGGAAGTGTGTGTTCAGGGGAGGGCACAGAGGCATACACTGTCGGGAGGCAGGGCCAGCCAAAAGCCAACTGATGACCACCTTCATTCTCGTCCGGTCAGGAAAGACAGAGCAGAGCGATGCAAAGAGCGATGGAGGGAAGAAGGGAGAGGGAGGGCCAGGCCATTATTGCTCCGCTTGGACCATCTCCCCAACACATGGTGAAAAATGAGACGAGAGCTCTAAAAAATGCAAATGCAAATGTGATGAGGAAAAACAGTACATGATTAAGCAAGCAGACGGGCAATGTCAGCCTCGGAGTTGATGATATAGGGGGTGGTGATGGTGACGCCCTTCAGGCGCTCGAGACCCTCGCCAGCGTAGGTGACGAGAGGAGAGATCTCGAGAACGGGGATGTCGTTCTGGTCCTGCTTCTCGCCCTTGACAACCTTGGCACCGGCAGCGGTAGCGAATCGGACAGTCTGGTTCAGGATGTCGGCACGGGAAGTCTCGGGACTGTCGTCCTTGGAGCCGGGGGCATTCTTGAGGGGCGAGAACTCCTCCTTGCGGGCAACCTCGAAGACAGCAAAGTGCTGGGTGAAGGGGAAAACATCAAAGATGAAGAGCTCGAGCTTGACGCCGTTGGGGGTGGTGGGGCTCTGGGACTCGCCAGAAGCCAGGTCGACGTGCTTGATCTTCTTCTTGGCAATGTGGAAGTCGAGCTCGGCTTCGATGTACTCGACGCGCTTCAGGAACTCGGTGGTGTAGTAGTGGTTGGCGATGTTGCCGGCGTTGTAGACAAGGGTGCCGTCGGGCTTGGTGAGCTCGGCGTAGGACTTTGGGATCTCGGAGTACTCGACGACGCCGGGCTTGCCGTTTCGCAGCGAGATGACACCGACGGACTCGTGGGCATGGGCCTTGGGAACCGACTTGGCGCCGCAATCGGCGTTCTTGGAGGCGCAATAGCCAATGAAGATGGGATCGGCAACCTTGACGAGGCAGTTGTCGACACAGTAGGCGTGGACGTGGGGGATGCCGCGGCGCTCGAGATCGGCAATGACGCCCTCGTTGCGGAGGGCGGCGTAGATGCCGCCGTTTCCGTCAGGGGCGACAGCGGGGGTGTACTTGTTCTCGAGGAAGATCTTGCCGTCAAAGGTGAAGGCAGGCAGGACACCCTGGTTGAAGAAGAAGACGTTCTCCTTCTTCAGGCCAAAGTAGTTGTTGCTGACAAAATACTGCTCGGTCGCGGCGCGGGTGGGGCCCGAGGTCATGACGTACCAGGGGACAATGACCTCCTTGCCGTCGGCCTTGGATTTATGGGCGGCAGCAATCTCCTGGATGCGGAGGATGCGCTGCGCCTGGAGCTCAAAGAGCGACTTTTTGGAGGGCAGGTTGATGTCGTAGCAGCCCTTGGGGGCAGAGGAGCCCAGACGAGTACCCTGGCCACCCGCCAGCAGGATAACGGCGACCTTGCCGTCGGCAATGAGCTGCAGACCAAGATCTCGCCAGTGATCGAGCTTTTCCTTGGAGGCCGACAGGGTCGAGTCGACGGCATCGGCGGGGAGGGGGTCGATCTTGGGATGCTGTTCCTCGGGCTTGCCGTAGGTGCGCTTGAAGATGGCATTAGCGCGCTCGACGTCGATGACCTTGAGGTTTTCGATCAGCAGAGCCTTCTCGCTGTCGGTCAGCGAGGACCAGTATGTGAAGAGGTGGCCCTGACCGGCAGCATCGAAGCGGGCCTTGAGGGTCGCGTACTGTTCTTCGAGGGAGGGCATTGCAACGGGCGAAAAGAGTTTCTGGAACGACTGGACGAAGGTAGAGAACATGGCAAGGGTATTTAAGCGTCGGGCGCGTCGGGAGAAAAAGGGCGGGCAAAGGCGATGGATGGCCGACGAAGGCGACGGAAATGGGGGGGGGGACGGGATGCGACGAGCGGAATGGGGAGGAGGGAGACGGGACCGGGTCGGGACGGCACTTATAGGGGAGGCGGAGGCGGACCGGGGCGGGGGGTGGAGGTGACGGGCAGACGAGGGCAAACAGCGCCGAGACAGCACAGCACACCGAAAGCACCGACAAGGCCCGTGCGAGACGCAAGGCAGCAATCCCACAAGCAATCCCACAGGCAATCCCACAGGCAAATCGACAAGCAAATCGACAAGCAAGTCCACAAGCAAGTCCACAAGAAGGCAGACAAGCAAGCCCAGGCAAGTCGGGCGGCTGCGCGGGCGGATACACACCGGTGGAGGAGCGGACGGCGATTGTAAGGCGAGTTTAACGGCGGCGGCGGTGCTGATAGTGTCGATAGTGCTGATGGCGGTGTGGATGGTGCTGATGGTGCTGATGGCGGTGCTATCGCTGACGGCGGTGTCGATCGATCGATATCGCTGATGCAGTGCGGATGATGATGATGGACGAATGGATGGGTGAATGAATGGATGGAGAGGACGAAATGTATCGCCCCGCGTTGGGAACGTGGGAATGGCGAGAGCGCTTCTCGCTGCAGCGAGACGGAGCGAGACGGGGCGAGACGGGGCGGGCGCTGTCGGCGGCGGTGCGGCGGTCCCAATCGGGAAGGCCGTTGTTGCTGTCCGGCGGGGTGGGGCTGCGCTGGGACTGCTGCGGGGCGCCACCGGTGTTGTTGGTGTGGAGCCTGTGGAGTGTGGCAGGGCGCTGTGGCGTGCTGCGGGAGTGGCGTGTGCTGCCATCCGCCGCCAATCAGAGCCGCTGGCTGCCACCAATCAGAGTTGCGGCCCATTCCGAACAGGGGTCTTCTCGGCAAGCCGCCGAGAGCACACCGAGAGTACACCGAGACCGCAGCGAGAGCACACACACACACACACACACACACACACACACACACACACACACACACACAAGCGCGATCTCCGACCAGGGCCGTTGCGCGTCGCCTTGCCGTCCCTGGTGCGGCTCTGGTGCGGTCCTGGTCGATCCAGTTGCCAGGGACCAACCGCAGCCCGCCTCGCGCGGTGCCTGTCTCAGCCTCATCCAGGAGTTCCGGCCAACAAGGCTCCTCGCCAGCCAAATTTGCATCCTTGTCTGCTGGCGGCACGTCCAGACTCAAGAACCGCTATCTCCCCCTGCCCCGATGTCGCAATTCGATGTGTTGCGATGCGCGGGCAGTCCCAGCCAGATCGGTCGCTGCCCTGATGACACCGGCCCGCATATCCCGTCGATCAGCCAGTCCAATACACGCTGCTTCCAATCGAGAGCAAGAGTCTCTCCCTTCTGCTGAGGCAGCGATTGCTCAGGCGCCGTCCAGCAGCCGATTCGACATATTGCTCCACATATGCTCCACATCCGCCTCGACATATGTCCTTCCCAATCGCCAGCAATCTGCAGCCACTGGTCGGCGACGACACCTGGGTGGGCAGCACCCGCACCCTGCTGCTCGCTCGCAGGCCGTTTATCCAGCTACCTTTGGCCTTGGCCCCTTCGTTCCCCACTTGACCATCGATTCATCAAGCCCGTCGGCTCCTCCGCCTCTCTGCTTCACACTGTGCGCTGTCTTGTCGTCGGCCTGCAATGAACAATTTTGCGGCAAGGGAGTTCTACTCCATCGTCTTTGGCGGCACCTTGCTCGCCATCAATGCCGGCTTCATCAACGTCGTCACCCTGGCTGGTGTCTACTCCGTCACGGTTTCGCACTTGACCGGCAACGTCTCGAGAATCGCCATCTCGCTCTATCAGTGGGACATCACCACCCTGTCCCTCGTCAGCTCCATCATCATGTCGTTCATGTTTGGCTCGTTCCTTAGCGGGTTTCTCGTCGGCGACAACAAGTTCCAGCTCGGCAAGGGCTATGGGGTGGTGCTGCTCATCGAGTCAGCCGCCATCTTTGGCAGCTTCATGTTCCTCAAGCGGGAGCTCGTCATTGGCGAGTGGTGCGCCGCCTTTGCCTGTGGTCTCCAGAACGCCTTGGCGACCAGCTACTCGGGGGCCGCCGTCAGAACGACCCACATGACCGGCATCATCACCGATATCGGCAACATCATCGGCCAGGCCTGCCGCCGAGACAGCCACGCTGAAATCTGGCGGCTCAAGGTGCATGTCCCGCTGCTCTTTGGCTTCCTCGTTGGCGGCGTTTTGGGCCAGATGGCCTACATCCACTTCAAGGAGAACTCGCTCTTGGTGCCCTGCTTCTTCATCGGCGGCATGGGCGCCCTCTACCTGAGTCTGCCCTTTATCCGCCAGGCCAAGGTGGCTCTTGAGGAGGCCGCCCATCTGGTTGCCGGCGACGGCCGGCCCGTTGTCGAGATTCGCTATATCGGCGATCCCTCCAAAGCTGATATGTACGCCAAGACCGTCAACCACGACGTCGAGCGCGAGATTGGCGACTTTATCCGAACACTGGGTGACGTCGAGGGCCAGGGCGGCAGCGGCGGCAATGGCCCAAGAAGCACCAAGAGCGCACACCCAAAGACCCCCACCGGCAAAAAGTATGAGCCCCTCGCCGATGTCCGCGAAGACGAGCACGAGGTCCTCTACTCAAGCTCCCCAAAGGACTCGCCGCCCGGCTACGAGGCTGATCCTGTCAAGCACTGATGAGGCTGCGACATGACAGGTTTCTGAATGGCTTGGCCACGTTGTCGCCTTGTTGGGCCAGGAGCACCCCGCATGTCGCACATTTGCGTCTGCTTAATTGCTCGCACTCACCAGCCCAGCAGATCACACTCGCACTCACCAGCCCAGCAGATCACGCTCTCTCTCTCTCTCTCTCTCTACTTTACTCCACTTATTGCAGTTATCTTGATTTTGTTGTGTCGAAACCTGTGCTTGCCTTGATGATTGTCCGTCCTGATCCACTCTCGTCCTCATCGGTTCTACTGAGGCCCTCCTTCCCCGCTCCAATGACTCGATCGTTAGCAGTTTCATCGAGACCGGAGAGCGTATCCCATGAGGTCACACACTTCTGTTGGTCCTTGGTACCGTGAATACACCCTTCTCCCTGGTATCGTGGATACACCCCTCTTGCATCGCAAATTACGGCCTCGCGACGGCGTCCTCGGCTATTCAAGTAATAATATCCATGATTTGACTCGCTCGGGGACAATCAGCACGGCCAGTGGAGCGGGAAGATTTGGAGTGATATATTTCTGTCAGCCATGTACACCGGAGAGTTCTGGAGATTTTTGGAGCTGAGTGGGAGCAGGTTCCTTGTGGCTTTGTATATGTTGGTGTATGAATGTATTTTCTTCTGCCTTATCCATTTGTGTTCGTCCGTCCGTTCATCCGTCCGTCCGTGAGTTCGTGAGTTCGTGAGTTCGTGAGTTTGTTCGTTCATTCGTTTGGCCGGTCGTTCGCCCATTCGTTTCTTCGTTTATCCAGTTGTTCAAAGAGAATGGAAAGAAAGCAAGGAAAGCATATGCAAGGAGGTGCAAACTTGGTGTCTAAATTACTTTGCTAGAAGCATACCGATCCAAAAGCGTGAGTACTGCAGGACTAAATGCCTGACAAACAGGTGGGGAGGGGTGGTGATGGGAGAAGGGGGGTGGCGATGGGAGGGACGGGGAAGAAAGTACAATGGGTATTGATGTGGAGGGTAAAAGTGTGCCGTGTAAAGCACATTCTCGAGGACAGAGGCGAGAATCAAGCAACCTCGCTAAGACTCGGGATCTGGAGAGGATTGCAAAGGAACAAAGCGTCCGAGTGCCTTTAGGGACAGGGCTCCTCTGCGAGCGGAGGTGTTACGGAGGACTGATCATCAAAGGCCAATCCACTCTAGGGTGAAGGAGGCGACACAGCAGCGCCAGCCGAGGCGGGAATACGGGGACCCGATGAAGGTCTCTCCGCTATCACACGCGGCCAGATCACACTCGCAAGTATACGCCACGAGCGAGGCATTGTTCCGCATCAGTTTCACGAAAGCCTACCTTTCCTGTGTTTGATCCTGGGCAGGCCCGGTGAGACTCTCAGCCGATCCGAGTCAGGTTCCTCTGTCTCTGGTGTCTCCCTCGTTCTCTTGCTGGCGGACAGGACGCCTGGTGGATCCGCGGCGCTGGGTTGATATCTTTCGACTGGAACCTGCGGGTCTGCGGCATCGACTGGCGTGATGCGCGATCCTGATAAGGCTGGGCTTGGGTCAACAGAGGCCTGGAGTGTCGCAGAGGTATCGATGGACATTCTCGGCGTGTTCGCAGGTTGCACCCCGATGCCCGGGACATTTGCTGGGACATTTGCTGGGACATTTGCTGGGACATTTGCCGGGACACTTGCTGGGACACTTGCCGGGACGGCGGGGACGGCGGGAGCTCTGGGGGCCGCTGAGCCTATTGGGGGCTGCGGATAGGACTGCCTGCCAAGATATGCGCTGGCCAGAGGGCCGGCCCTCGAGACACCGCCGTTGAACGGCGGGTTCGGAAGGTGGAGTGTGGGTCGGTCCGAGTCGCCAAAGGCCGTGCTGGGAGGCATAATGCCCCTGGATGTTGATCCAATCCTACTCGGGCCGGCCACGGCTTCACCCATCTCGCCTGGCGGAACATCGTCGCGGGCCGAGCCTCTGGGCTTCTTTTCCTTCAAAAAGAAAGGAATGAACTTGCGATGCTTCTGCGTTGGTGGGGTCAGGACCCTGCGGCGGGCGTTGATGAACCAACTAACCAGGCAGCGTCGAAAGGCGCAATGCGACGACCGAAATGCCAGAAAGCCAGGGCAGTTAGTAGAGCCAGTGGGGTCGGTGGGGTCAGTGTGATCTGTGAGATCGATAGTGACTGCTGCCTGAACGATCGGCTGCAATCGTATTGCAAACGAATCAATTGCTACGAGGGGAACTCTGCGCCAAATAAGGACATGCTGTCCAACAGTCGCAGTTTCATCTGCACATCAGCCGCAGCATGCGAGACTCACTTGTTCAGCCGATGCATGTCGAGTCCCGTCCGCCGCATCAACTCTTCCTTTTCGCTCATGGTCGGGTAGGGGAACTGGTGGTGCTCCTCGATCCACTGGACCAGAATGTTTTTAATGGGCTTTGCGAAATTGGGTCTCGGCCGGAACCGCTTGTCCGACGATTTTGAGGCACCAGAGGAGCCCGGTGCGCTTCCAACGTTGTCACTACCTGTCGCCGCATCGGCCGGATGATGCCCGCTGGAGGAGGCGATCGATTCATCTAACGAGGGGTTGCCCGGGTCAAACAAATCAGATGGCAGCCGAGAATCCGACGCAATCCGCCCGTGCTGAAAATCCGGGCCACGATGCGACCCAAGCGCGGCTGGAGGTGGATGTGGAGGCGGGGCCATAGCCAGGGCGGGGCTGTCGAGATAGTGCTTGGAGCTCGGCAGCTGAGAGTGGCTAGTGCTCGCATCAGCATGCGATTCCGAAATATCGCCCTGATAATATGGCGATGTTGATGACGACTGCACTGGGAAGGTGCTGGGGGGATGAGCGTGTGCATGAGATTGGAGTTGCGGGTGGGAGTGAGGATGCGGGAGATGGGGATAAGCGAATGGGTGAGGCCGGGGAGGGTACGCCGGATGAGATAGAGGAGGAGCAAAAGGGCCAGGGAAGGGATGCGGTTGCTGGTGGGGATAGAGATGGGGGCGAGGCGATGGGAAGGCTGGACGGAGCAGTGACGGATCGGCTGGAGGGAACGGGCTCCGGGGGCGAGGATCTGCTGGCGGCGACTGATCGAGGCGATGCCTCGGCATCTGCTGCTGGTCCAAGATCGCTTTGGTGAGAACGTGACATCGATCCAAGCGGCCGCACATGCATTCCCGGCGTCTGGCTGTCTGCACAAGTCGCTGCATCCGATACCTCCGTTGCTGCGTGCTTATCGAGTGTGCATGGCAACGAGGATGTGTCTGGGTTTAGGACTCGACGAGTCGCCACCGAGAAGGGAATGCCGTCGCTTACATTTGCAAACTGTGGCATGTCTGGTTCATCGGTGTCCAGGCGGCCAAAGTGTGGCCCACGATGCCGAGGAACATCGGCGGGTCCTGAGCAGTGAGAATCAACGGACGATTCAGCGAGCGATTCAGCGGTGCATCCGTGCGAGGGGCGGCTGCGAGGATCGAGAGAGCAGAGTCATGCAGGCCCACGCTGCCACAGGCCGATCCAACAGGAGGCTGATTCGACAACAAACAGATGCAACGGTAGGCTGATCCAGCGGCAAACAGATCCAACGGATAAGCGGATGAAACGGCTTGCCTGAGAATGGCGCGGTGAGAGCGCCGCTGCTCTCGGAGGTTGGCGGATGGCCCGCAGCATGCTGTGAGTCGGAGTGCGGGCGGAAACAGAGTGATCGGGTCAGGGCGGGCTGCACCAACCAACACCACGGGGAGGGGTGGGTTGCAACGGGCTCGCATTGGTCTATGAGGGGACGAGGGTTGATTGGGCTGCTCCTGCCAAAAAGCGAGCCTGTTGTCGATCACCACGCCAAAAAAAGGCGAGGCGCCGCAGACAAGCCCTGCCAAACACAGCATCGCCCTGCCAAACTCCCCGCCTCGACTCGTCCGGACCCACAGAGCCTCCGCCTCGAAAGCCCAAATCGCCGACTGCCCTTGCCGGCCTGTCAAAGCTTCTGTGCAGACTTGCCTCGGACCAGCCGGCTTGCGGGCCAGCGTCTGCGGCGACATCATCTGCGGTTTTCTGGTTAACGGATCCAGTGGTCCTCTGAGGCGACGGGCTGTCCTCCACCATGCTCTGGCGCGGGACATCGGTGTGGTCTCTGCCGTGGGACGCCGCCGTCGCCGAGTGGTCGTCAGAGAGATCAAACGAGCTGCGTCGCTGTTCGAGGGCTCGGGCAGCTCTCGGTGGCAGAGCCACGTCCGGCGGATTGTGCTGGGGATGATCTGTCCGGTCGGGAAGACAGACACCCGTGCCAGTTTGATGGTAGGCGGAGGCGGCTCTTGTTGGCGGGTGCCGAGTCATTCGACTGGACTGGTTGGGTGGAGACGGCTGCAGCCGGGCGTTGGCGTTTGGGGGATATTGCAGGCCGAGCAGACGGGCGGACAGACGGGCGGAAGCAAGAAGCAGATCACAGAGTGTCAGATATGTGTGGCGGTCGCCGGCATGCTGAGAACAGGAGCTGTCGAGTGGAATGGTGAAATGGTGGGATGGTGTAGTGTGGGGAGTGGAGCGAGACGACCGTGGATGCAGAATGCCAGACGACGTGCATGCGCAAAGGCAAATGCTCGATAGGGTGACGATACCCACCGACATTGACCCTGCGGCAGCAGGATCGCGAGGCTGGAGCTCATGGTGGTGCACATGTGGACCGCCCCGGTGCTGGTCCGGCAGATACGACGTGCTTGAGTGAGACTGTCCCGCGGATGATGAGCTGCCAGACGATTCGTCAAGACGGTGCCGGAAGAATGTTTGGTTGTCTCGATCGATCGGGTCGGCGTACGAGATATAGCTGTGGAGCGAGGCGACAAAGTCGCTGCACCGGTCGAGCTCGACAGACGACGTTTCGAGAAGAACGAGAAGCGAGTCGACAACGTAGGACATGACCTGTGTCTGGCCATCATCGAGCGGCTCTGGACCATCGGGGCTGGACGGCCCCATTAATTCGGAAACAGACTTGCATTTGTCAAAGGACTCTCTCAGAATCTCCCTGAGTCGCTGGATGGCTTCGGGCGTCGGCAGCGAGCTCAGCACAAATCGAATAGAGGCATGGATGTCTTGGATCACTCCAAGAACCGTGACATAGGACTGGCCCTCCCAAGGATCCATGGCCCCTCTGGTTGCGAGGAGGAAGAGGTGACGGAATGGGGAGCGGCTGGGCAGGCGGGTGGGTGGGTGGATGGATGCGACGGAGAGCGATGGAGGGGGGGGCGATGAGGCACACGAGGGGTCTGCGTCGAGGAACAGGAGGGGTGCGCTTTTGCTCTGATCTGGATAGAAGACAGGGCTGATGGGGGACCGAAGGCAGGCACCAAGCGGATGGCAGCGCCGACGGCGTCTCCGTGGATCGGCCGTCCTCTATTTAAGCCGGCAGTCGGCGGTACAATCACATCGGGCGTTGACCCCCCGTGCCACACTATCGGTCGGTTTGAGCCCCAAGAGCTTTGCTGAATTTGTAATAGCAGCGACCGAGAGTCGCCTGGAGTCTCGGAGAATAGGTTTGGCTCGAACAATGCCCTTTCGCTGCTGCAGGCACAGGACCGGGGGCATGTGGGCTGGAGTCTGGTGGAGTGTTGTTTTGGGCAGTACAGCCACTTCAAGGGCCAGCCGGTAATGGACGGTGATTTTTGTGCACAATGTGCCTCGTGCGGCCGCCAAGTCCCAGACCGCTATTGACCGACATGCAGAAGGCGCTCGCAACGATCGCCAACCTTCGATCGTCCCGCTGCCAGAGCAGACTATGCCCATCCTGCCATCCTGCCATCTTCTACCGCTTACGGCGGCAGTGTTGGCAACAAAGCTAACCGTAATGGTGCCCCTCCGGACCAAGCGAAATCTTCATGAGCCGACAACCCAATTCCGTCCCGTCAACAGATGTCACATTGCCAAACCGAGGGCACCGGACAGGCACAGAGGGCTTGCAAGGCCGCATCGGCTTCGCTCCCGTGGCCATCTCGATGCGTCGAGAGCAACCTTGCGGGGCTATTCGCGATCAACAATGTCCTTGATCAGGCGAGTTTGCCAAGACAGTAATTGCTGGCGGGGCACTCGCTGCCCTCTCGAGCGCCGGAGTATCTGGGGCTTGATGTTTGGCTTGAGCGGACTTGTCGCCCAGAGCGGATTGGCCGGCAACGGACCCCTGTCGTGGGGCCTGCAATCGCACGAGGCCGATCACCCTGATCGACCCGGGCTGCCAGCCGCACATGGTCCAATGGAGCCGCCCCCGTCTGCTGTCGCTGCAGACACACCCGACAGCGCTGCCCACCGGCGTCGCCTGCCCTGGGCGGCTGCATCTGTCCACGGCTGGCCTCGACTGACCTCGGCTGACCTTTGGCTGTCTGTCGTCCGTCGCGCAGCCCTTGGCGGGCTGTCCTGTGTGCTGCGCAGCGAGCAAAACTCCGCCTGTCGCTGCGGCCAACGCCATGCCCGACCGGGCGGCTTTTTACCGCCAGGATGACCCCAGCGGCCTTGGGCGGGCCCTGTCTGGCCGAGACGACCCTGGGCCTCCAACCGCCTGCACCGATCTTTGACTACCGAGCAAGGGGGCAGCTCTCCGGCGATCACACCGACCGACCATCGGGCTTCAGCAATCAAACGGACTGGCCATCGGTTTCCGGCGATCAACCAGCAGAGTCCGCAGCAGCCGCCACCAATCTGCCTCCCTCTTCCGTAAATCGTAGAATGACTAGCCGACGATCAACCGAGCCCGCAGGTGGTGTGTCCGGCCGAGCTTGCCTGGTGTCCCAGCGGTGCTCGTATTTCAGTCCGCTTTGCAGCGTTGTTGGTCCCATGGCCCGCTGCGTGCACGCCAGATTCGCAGAGGCGAGGACGCTGCACAAACCCGTTTCGCATGCGGCAATCACTGCAAGGTGCTTCCGAAAATCTGCACACACTCAGCTTTCGCTGACCGTTTAATGCGTTAACGCCCCACTGATCGTCGCCAGGGATGAGCAGCTCGGCAAAGGTGAGCGCGACGCATCATGCAGGAGATCGATCAGCCGGGCCGAGGCAGCTTGCACATAGCGGTGCAGATCGCTGCCATTGAACACCCATGCATCGCTGCGAACCTTTGATCTACAGAAACGCAAGAACCCTCCCCGCAACCCATCTGTGTCAGATAACAACGATGATGATGATGACGACGACGGTCAGGATATGGCATGTGGGTATCGCACACGCAGCATCGAAGTCTCTCTGGTTTCCAATCGCCAGCCCTTTAGCGGCAGCTAACATTCGAATCGATCCGCCCTGTCCAGTCGAGGAACGTGGTCGAAAACACCCCCTTTCTTCCGGTAGGTCCGCTCGCCGATGCTTCTCATGCCTGGACCGATGTCATGGCGTGCGGCAGAGTAACTGAGCCTGGCGCTTTCCCACGCTTGCAGGCGACAAGCGAGTAGACTCGTCGTTGACGCTCCTCACCAAGCGCTTCGTCGAGTGCCTCCGGCGTTCTGAAGACGGAGTCCTGGACCTCAACAAGGCAGCAGGGTTTCTGGGAGTGCAAAAGCGCAGAATCTACGACATCACCAATGTGCTCGAAGGCATCTCGCTTGTCGAGAAGAATCTCAAGAATCAGGTCAAGTGGAGGTGAGTCGGGGCCTCTAGATTGCGCTACTGCTCGAAGCGACCCGGAGAAAGTCGCATGGGGGTTTGATCCACGATTCTCTGTCGCTGCTGCTGCTGCTGTGGAGAGCTGAGCTTCACATTGCGGAGTGGCTGCTGCTGGCTTTCGCCGAGTGCAAACGCTGATGGTTTGTTTGATTGCCCGCGCTCCAAAGGGATCCGCCCGCCAGCCCTTCTGATCTCGACGATGGGCCAGAAATTGAGGCTTATCGCCAGCTCAAGATAGAGGAGGAGGAACTGACAAAGCACCTGGCCCAAATCGAAGTCACGAGACAGGAGTCGGAGCAGGAGCTGCAGGATCTGTTCTCGACCCTCAACTCGCCCTTCCTCTACGTCACACCCTCCGACCTCAACAGCCTTGAGTACCTGCGCGGCAGCATCATGATAGCAGTCAAAGCCCCCCCTGGAACCCGTCTCGAGGTCCCAGATCCCGAAGAGGTATGCCACGCATGTCGACACCATCCTCGGTACTCGTTGGCAGCGAGGGGCGATGGTGTGAGAGTGGCCGTTGCGGATGCGGATAGTCCTTTCATACGCCGAGCAGCCACGTCAAATACCACCCGAGGAGGGTGTGGTATCTATGGCCGTGCCAGTCGTGTCCATCACCATTCATCTAAACAACAATGCCACAGGCCGTCGACCCCGCGCACAAGTATCAGGTCTACCTCAAGAGCGAAGGCGGCCCGATCGACATCATCCCTGTATACGACCAGCATTTTTCGTCGGAGGAGTGGTAGGAGCGTGGGCCCTCGATAACCGCACAGCGAGGGTGCCATCCTGCCATTGCCCAGTTTCGCCGCCAGCGGCAGTTCTGTCATGACTCAAGCCTACCCAGCAGAGCGACCCTGGTAGCGACGCCGCTTCTATCGATTGCGACTCCACGATCCAGCCGCATTTCTTTGTATTTAATTATCTCGCTTTACCGAATACATTTCTGATCCGTTTTGTATGTACTGCTTCGAGCCGCCGCAGTGCTTGTGAGGTTCTGGGACACCATTTTGGGTCGGTCCTGGATACACCCCCATCCATCCAACAGGCCAGCATAATGTTACGAGGCCGCAACCATTGGCTATTGATCAAAGAGCTCGGTGCTCCGTTTCATTTCATTGCTTCTGAAGCACGGCATTCGCCAGCGACAAAGGCGGGCCAAGCAGCCACGCCGAATTGAAAGCCCCGATACGGGTCAAGCGTGCGGTTTTGCGGAATCAACCCAAATCGCTTCTTCGGTCGGGATCTGCCCAGGCACCCAGCAAGATGGACATCTGCACCCCAGAGTACCCCGTCGACTCGGTCCGGGTGCGGGACGGCATCTCCTGGGTCACCTCGGTGACATGCGAATGCCCCTTTGCACCCGAGCACTTTTGGACTGTGATCGTAAGCAACAGCACCAGCAATCCAGCCAGAATTCGATGCAGATTGGCGAGAGAGAATGTGTGCAAAGGGAAGGGCCACTCCCCGTCCAAACCTGATGCAAGCGGCTTGCAAGTCCCACCCTCTATCATATATCGTGTTGCTGCTCGCAATCCATTCTTGACGGCAACACATCCGTACTGCCCCTACATCTGCATTGACGACCCGGCCTCAATCTTGGCCTCTCCAGGATTTGTGGACTGCCGAGCCGCAATATGTCATCGTCCACATCCTGCGTGCCGAGATCTTGAGTGAACAGATCGAATCCGAGCACCCAGTCCTCAAACGGATCCGCCGCAGGCTGATGCCCAAACGGGCCAAGATCGACATCCCGATGGTCCAGGACGTTGTCTCGCTTGAGGACCCCGAGGGAGGTGAGTGAGCCCGTGCCGCAGATAGACCAAGCCGACTGCCAGAGTCTATGGCAGTGGTTATGCGGTGCGATGCAGTGCGATCCGATGCAGCACACTGCCGTTTGATCATCTGCTCTGGGCTCCGGAGACGACTGAGCGGTTGGCACGAGCGCCATCGATCTGCGCTGACGCAGCCGGTTGCCATGACGCAGTTTGCTGGGCCGAGCACATCCCGGTATTCGACGGGCCTTGGGAAGAACAGGATCTGCCGTACTTTTGCCCAAAGGTATGCAGTTGCGACGGAGCTGGCTCTGGCATCCTGGGTCAAGCGACTCTGACTTTGGTCTGCGGTCGATGGGCGACCATTTCCAGGTCCGCAAGTTTGCATATGTCTTGGAACCCGGCTCCGAGGACGACGGCCGCTCTGGACGGCTGAGCGTCTGCATCGTTCCCTTTGAGCACGACGACGCTCCTCTTGCCAACGTTAAGATGGTAAGCACAAATCCTCCCAGCGCCGCAGCAAGCAATCCATGCCGACGATGCCGACATGCAAATGTGATCCATTTTGTCAACAGGGTTCCTTCCACCACGCTTTTTCGTCCTCTCTCTTTCTCTTCCTGCTGCCTCCGCTCCCTGTCCTTGGCCGTCGTCGCAGCAACGGGTGTGGACAGTGCTGCTCAAGGCACTTTTCAAGTTCATGCGGGGGACTGCTGCCGGATACGAGAAGCGAGTCCACCACGATGTCATTGCACCCAAGATTGCATTCCAGGACAAGTACCAGTGTCTCAAGGACAAATACATCGGATGGGTCGACAAGTGGCCCGAGGAAACGGATCCTCGCAAGCATGTGTTCGAGGACGTTGCCATAGCGGCGTGGCTGATTGTCATCTGGGAGAACGAGCAGCAGGAGCTGGGTCTCCAAAGGTACGGTCTTGTTGTGGGAAGGGGTGCATCGTTGGGATGGCTGAGATGGCTCGTTGATGATGAGGAGGTGCTGATTCGGGCTACCGCCACTACAAACTACAGGAAGCAAACCTTTGTGGATGTCGGGTGCGGCAACGGGCTCTTGGTCCACATCCTGACCGAGGAAGGATATTCTGGGCACGGCATCGATATGGCTTCCCGCAAGCTCTGGAAGATGTTTGATGCCAAGACGAAGCTGACGGCCCAGGTCATCCACCCGAAAGAAACGACCTATCCAGGCGTCGACTGGATCATCGGAAATCACCCAGGTACGAGCGGGCGCCGGCATAGGCGAGCTCGTTGTGGGAGCTCTCAGGAGTACTTGCTGTGGCTCCGGATGCTGCCGGCAGTGGCTCGGCTTCTGTCTATATTCCACACACATCAGTGCTGCTGTTCTAATCCATCTCTGGATCACCACCGCCACTAATGTAATGGCATCCGCCGGTGCTGGTCGATGCACGAAGATGAGCTGACGCTCTGGATTCCCATCTTTGCTGCACGGTCGGGATATGACACAAGGTAAGCGCTGCTCCCACTCAGCGATGACCTTATTGCATGAGCCTCTCGTCCCCGGACTTGGAGGCATCATGAACTGAACCAACCACCACGTCCCATCCCATCCCCGCGCTCCGTCATTACCTCCCGTTCCATTACCACTCCCTGGACGGGGGATTAGATTCGTGATCATTCCATGCTGCTTCCACGAGCTCTCGGGCATCCGCTTCACCCACACCGACATCTCCAAAGGCCGCTACCATAGCTATCTCGAGCATGTCGTCGACTTTTGCGAGCGGGTGTGCGGGTACATCCCCGAGAAGGAGCACTTGCGTATCCCCAGCACCAAGAACGTGGCGATCATCGGGCGCAAGCGCACCTTTGGCATCGACGAGAGCGCCCCAGAATGCCAGTCGCCCGACGACTATCATCGTCTGATCCTGGAGCGCATCGACGCCGAGGTGTCCGCCGTTGCTTTGGTACTGCGGAAGACGGATCAAGAAAAGGAACAGCTGCGCCGAGAGCGCGAGGCGGCCAAGCGAGCGCAAGCCGGGAGCATCCAGGCTCCGTCGGACGACGGCGAGTCGGCCGAGATGCTGATGGAGGAGTTTGGGGGGATGAGTCTTTAAGATTCACCGACCTGTCCGGATGGTCGAATGCGTCCACTACACTTCCACACCGCGATGATAGGGGATCGACTAAGATGTATTCTCAAACCAACGGAGACCGGAGCACATTCCCACGGTCTGCCCGCACTGGGTCCTGCGGAAGCTCAGCAAGCTTCAGGCCTCCCGTGTCAGAGAAAGAGGGACACTGCCCCGTTTATCTCTGGAATGACTGTATACATATATAGGCACTGGATAAATACTGCATCGTAATATCCCTCACTCTTGCTCCTGTACTCGCGCAGCCATTTGGCTCCATCGTGGTGCTGCTTGTCCTGCACTCCTCCCGCTCTGCACAAGCAAGTCGGACCAGCTTGGGACTACTGGAGCACGCAGTTGTTGTTGGAAGTGGGCTCTTGGTAGTGGCTGAGGACCCTCTCGAGGCTGTCGAAGGAGTTCCTTTGCTTCCCTGGAACATGTCGGGTTACGGCGTCAGGCGACATAATGGGGGGACGACAGAGTCAGTACTGGCACAGAGTTTGCATGCAGCCCAGATTTGGGCGAGCTACGCCGCAAGTCTACGACTGGTATTCACAGGAGATTACGGCTCTTGCACCGCAGGGCATACGTACAGACGCTGGGATGAGACTTGACTGCCTCTCCGGAGCGGTCAAACAGCTCCTGAGGTGGTATCAGTGCTCCGAGGGCACGCCTCATGTTCTTGGTGAGGTACGTTTGCCCAACCTGATTGTCAGTTGATCAGAGGAGGCAATGATCATTGCCGGTTCGGTGATTAGTGCACATCCATATCACAACCGCGCTCTATCGTGTGCTTTGGCAGAGTTGAGATCGAGTGCTTACCTGGTAGCTGGCATTCATCCACCCAAATCCCTCACGAACCACAAACTTGAAGTCCGCGCCGACGTTGCCGTATTCGACGTTGACTTTGTGGGTCATGTTGACAATGTCAAACTTCTCCGGGACAACGCCGTTAAAGTCGACAAAACTCTTGGTGATCGTATACAGCCAGCGGTAGGCAATCCGTCGTGCCTCCGGCATGAAGCCATAGTTCTTGAGGCCCTCCCAGGCGATCATCTGGTGGGGAGCCCAGCCAAAGGGAAAGTCCCACTGGCGGTTTGGTCGGGACAGTCCAATCGCACCCCGCGATAGTTCCGTGCCCGACACTAGGCCACCGGTCACTTCAAAGTGGCTCAGGGCCACAGGAACCATCTGCTTGGCCTGCTGGGCGGTGGCCAGACCCGACCACAGAGCCCAGAGGGTCGTGCATGTCTCGTAGGTGGACTGCTCGCCGCGCTTGCAGTCCCAGTCAAAGAACATCTTCTCTTTTGGGTTCCAAAGGTACTTGTGCACCTGGTGCTGCGTTCGCTGGGCAAGCTGTCGGAAGAGCTGCGCCGGGATCGTCAATTCGACATAGTCGGCCCCCTTGATCGTCTTGATCTTTGGGGTGAATGAATTGATCTCGGTGAATCTGTCGCCAAATGAGGGCTTGTGCTTGACGCCGGCCGAACGGCTCCCGTTCGTCGTAGACGTGGGTGTGGACGTGGGTGTGGACGAGGAGGACTCATCATTGTCATAGACCATGATGCCCTTGGCCCACCGTGTGTTCCAGACATTGCCCTCGTCGCCACCGAGCATGCTGTCGATTCCCTCAGTCTTGAGGAGCATGACCCAGACCTTGAGCCCGTTCAAGTAAGCATCCTCGGGCCCGCGACGGACCTTCACCGTGAAGCTAAGACCGGGATGCGTGTGTTTGCAATGGTTGAAACGCCAGAGTCCGCAATCGTGGGGATTGGGGATTGGGGACATGGGACATATGCAGCGTGGGAACAAGGCAAACATTGCCGTTTGGTAAGTACACTGAGGTGATCTTTGACCGTTGTAGCGGGCAGCATAAGGCGAGTGAGCGACATTGGCAGTCCACAACGAACCTTCCACCACAATGCTTGGCGATCAGGTCGTAGAGATCTGTCTCGTATTTGTACAACAAGCTGTTCAAGTCGATGGTTGCCAGACTTGCACACCGGCCTTCGAAGCGGTACGTGGTATCATGGCCGCTTTCTCGAACTGTATTCATGGGCGGCCCAGAGAAGCTGTTGGTCAATACTATGAACGCACTTTGTCGTCGAGATTTGATGATGATCGCGGCAGCCGCCCGTGATCCAAGCCCAACGACCTGCGGGCAAACACTTGCCTGCGCGATCATGGATAAAGTACTCGTCCAGTTCGGGCTCCTTGATGTGGCCCGAAGAGTACATTCGCTTGATGTGCTCCATGTCTTCGGGAACGTCTGGATCCAGTCCGTGCTTCTTGCAGTACGGCGCAAGGATGTGATCAAAGTGCGAGCTCTCTGTCTCGGGGGGCATGCCGATACCCTCGGGGTGGTACTTGACCAGACCGGTAGCTTCGTCCAGACGCGGAGGAGCCAGCCACACACTGAAGAGCTCCTTGATACTGGCGCGGATACCGTTGTGCATCCAAGACTGCCGGCGAGCGGGGCCCCACTCGGGTTTGTTGCTGAGGGCGGCATAGACCTGGATGATCATGTCCGTCAAGAACGGTGGCTGTGATCTCGTCAGATAGTAGGAGCGGTTGGCGTTGAGGATCTTGCCGTAGTGCTCGATCTCGTAGCAAAAGTTCTCGACCATGCCGCGGGCCAGCTCAGTACGGCCGTCGACGAGTAGGCCCAGGGCCTCAAAGTAGCTGTCCCAGCCGTACATCTCGTTGAAGCGGCCACCGGGCACGACAAAAGGGGTTCCACGGATGGTCTTCTTATGTGTGGCGTGGTCGGTTGTTTCGCGCAGACCAAGCGAGAGAATACCGGGGTGGTGGTTGAGGGTCTTGACGTATTGAGGTGTGATGATCTCAGGGAGACGAACCACATCCAAGCGCAAGTGGGGGCGGTCCTTGGCAACCTGAGCGTAGTACTCCAAGGCAAGTTGGTCGTGATACGGGACAAAGACACGGTTGCGTTGGTCAGGTCCGCGGTTCTTGGAGTCGGCACAGATTGCCTCTAGACCTTTGAATAGAGCATGGCACATCGACCCGTGGTTATTCAGGAGGTCGCATGTTGGCCATGACTCGCGACACATGAGTCTGTGCGCTGAAATTGGCACGGGTTATATGGGTCATGATGGCAACTGGTGTTGCGCAGCCCAAAGACCAAAAGGGCCGGAAAGCAAACTAGTCGAGATACTATACCATCGGCATCGATGCGGCGGGTCAAACTGTCCCAAAAATGGTACTTGATAAGGCGGCTAAGTCGATCGACAGGGTTCTCGCTCAGGCGGTCCTCGTTGATGACGATGAGTCTGCGGCCGTAATCGGCGGCAATGGCAAGCTCCTGGAGCAGATTCGACAGCATATAGGTGCCGCGGATCTCGTATTTCTTGAAGCCATTCGAGTTGGCTGTTCCGACCGGGAAGCTCTTGGGACCCTTGTCGAAGACGGTGATCTGGAAATCTCCATCGGTGTCTTCCTGGTGGAGGATCAGTCCTAGAATACGTGGTTTGTCGAGGAGACGAGGTGAGTAAACGAATCGATCCCGTTGCGCAGGACCGGTGGTGGACGGTCGATGTGACCGAGAGACGGGTGAATGAGCGAGCGAATGGATGGGTGTGAAGAGGCGAAAGAGAGCGAGGCGGGACAGAGTAGTGTGCGGAGAGTATACTGCGGGAGCAC
The DNA here is from genome assembly GCF_025602895.1 of Polychytrium aggregatum. Classification (NCBI taxonomy): domain Eukaryota; kingdom Fungi; phylum Chytridiomycota; class Chytridiomycetes; order Polychytriales; genus Polychytrium; species Polychytrium aggregatum. The sequence continues at coordinate 50,097 of NW_026516298.1, forward strand.
CGCAAGGGCACGCACTTTGGGTCTCCTCGACATCAACGAGAAGCTTGCGGGGCTTTCCAGGGGTTCTGTCGTCGAGGGATCCGCGGCGTCGGCGCATGATGGTGTCCTCGGGCGGCAGATTGGTTGCAGTCTTGGCACCTGATGTCAGCAAACAGGACTGACAGCAGGAACAGCGGCGATAACAGAGCGATATGGCTGCGTCAGTTTACCCAATACGACTCGCTTGAGAGCGATTGGTAATAATCGGTGGCCCGACCACCAGGGGCGGCTCCGAGGCAAAATCAGGATAGCGGAGCCCCCAGCCAGATCGCACCCAGACGGACGGCCCATCCGAACCAGCACGATGAAAAAGGATGAAAAGCGAGACTGTACCGTTGAGCGACTGCGTCTCAGCGATCTCCTGTGGACGCCATGGGCGACAGTGTGATCTTCATCGAGATACTCGAGTTCCAGCTCTTTCTGGATATTTTTATGGGACGGATGCCTCTCTCTGTTCTGCTGCTTCAAGAAGAGTTCCTTGAGGCTGCGTGGCTTGGGGTTGATGGTGACGACGGTTTGGGTTTCGGAGTAGCGCCGCAGATTTGCGGGCTGGACAACGGGGGGGTTGATATCCATGAGGATGAGGAGGCTACTCAGCGGCAGACAGCGGTATTTATTGGGCAGGGAAGTGGGGGATACTAATGCCGGCACGGTCGGGCTGCAGGGGATGCAGATCGCGAAAGGCTGTTCGGGAGAGATGCAGGCGAACAGCAAGGGGGGTCGGCTTGCGGGTTTTATAGCGCTGGGGGGTGGGCGGAGCTGCGGCGAGCCAGCGGGGTGGGGCTGGCAGTGCATGTCTCGGCGATAAGAGCGGCCATGGGCTGCGCTTGCGTCGGTGATGGGGAGGGTCGCGTGAGCCAGAGTCCGCCGCAGGGCTTGGCTGCCGACGGCCGGTTCTGCTGGCCAACGACACGCACACAGCCAATGGGGAGGCACGGCGGGCTGTTGGGGGCAGGCCTGTGGGTGGAAGGCGAGAGTCGTTGGGGAGACCATGGATGATTTGGATGGTTTGAGCGGTCGCAGATACGGGCTGGCCAAGGGCGACAACGGACCAGGCAAGACGAAAGATTCCTGCGGCGGCGGAGGAGGAGCAGTGCAAGCATGGACGCACGCACGCAGGGTGGGTTCATCTTCGAACCGGGGGGGTGGATGAAGACGGACGTGGGGGCGGAAGCTGAGACGGACGAGAGGTGCATCAAGCAGAGGGCGGTGCTCGATGCTCCCGAAGCGCCATCAGCTCAGTGGGTGCTGGTGGACGGATGGATAGAAAGATGTGCATCGAAAGGGGAGTATGCATCGAAAGGGGAGTATACATCGAAAGGGAAGAAGAATATGAGTCTGATGAAGAAGATGAGGCTGAAGAAGAATATGAGTCTGAAGAGAAATATGTATCCATCCAGGATGCACATCGGTTGATGGATACGCATGGCCGATGCACTTGTTCTGCCGATCGCAGAGGGCCGCAGCGGCCAAGACCAGGTCCCGACGGCTCCGCCCGCACGACCATGGATCCCAGTGGGTGCTGGTGCATGCCTGCCCAATGCCTGCCCGATGCCTGCTCATGCACGTCGACAATCGCCGATCTCATCGAGGGGGCCGACTGGCTCGGCGAGCAGCCAACCTAAAACGAAACGGGACACCCTATTCCCAGCCAGAGTTGTCACTTTCTGGATCCCATGCACCCCATCGATGCTGGCCGATTGTCGCCACAGGAGACTGACTGGGTGTATTCAGGACCGTGCTCCCCGAAACCAACAGGCAACGACTGATGGAAGTGACAACCCAGGCACATGCTGTCCCTTTCGTTCTGTCGCCAGCCGAGAATTCCGCGGCCAAACGGCCTGTCCCTCTCGGGAATGTCGTTGCCACAGGGCCCACCCAGCCGCCGCTCGCCCAATCCGGCCAGACCGTGACCCCGCCCTTTCCGCTTTTCCTTGCAGGCGCCTTCCGCAAACGGCAGCCCGTGTGGCGCGCAATTTGGCTGCTGCGCACGCTCTTTTGGGCGATACCGGCCTTGCCAAGCTGCACAGCAACCCGTTGCCTGTGGTTGCTTGTGGTTGCTTGTCGTTGCTTGTCGTTGCTTGTGGTTGCTTGTCATTGCATGCTTTTGTTTGCTCGGGGTGGACAAGACCCGTCCATTCCAGCCGGAACATGTCCATCGATTGCACTCCCTCTGGATGTTTCGCATCCAATCCCTCGCATCGCATCCCTCGCATCGCATCACATCGCATCCCTCACATCGCATCCCTCACATCGCATCCCTCGCATTTCATCCCTCGCATCGATCCCGCAGCATTCGCCCAGCCACACGCCCTCAAACAACACGCGGCCGTGTGCGCACATACACGCCCCCGGCCGTCGTGGCTCCTCCCTTGGCCCTTGGCCAATCCCTGCATCCACAGGCACAAGGGTGCAACCCAGTCTTGCTCTGGTCCTTGCCCTGCTTGCTCGGTACACCCAGGGCACTATCCGTCGTCCCTGGCTGCTTGCTTCCAGCTCCCTCCCAGCCGAACGCTTCGCTGCTTCCACCGTTCGCTCCCTGATCGGCTTGCCACCCCCATATATTCCCTCGGTCCCCCGCCGACCTGCCGATTCCTTCGCTTTTTCAGGGCTGCACGTTTATCCGCTCGATCATGGAAGAGTGCCCGTGCTGAACACACCACCTCGCCTCGTCACCCAATAGCATCTGTGGTCCATGGTCTTCCCCCGTGCCCGGTCCAGGCTCGTTTTCCTGGCCTGTGTGCTTGTCCCGGCCACGCTGCTCCTCTTCGTTGCGCTGCGGTCGCTGCGGGGTCGCTTCGTCGGGGATGCTCTCCCGCTCGATTCGTCTCTGCTGCGGCCGGCGCCCCCCATCCCAGAGCCCAAGTATTTCCACGAATCCAGCGATCGGTTTCATGCCGATCGGCGCTATGCCCAGGACGTCGAAGAGTCCTTCAACGGAAGCGAGGAGCTGATCCGCCGCCACTGCCTCTCCAGCCTCCACGCCGTCTTCGAGGCCTGGTCCCGCTTTGCCCAGCAGCACCAGATCGAGCACTGGGTTGCCCACGGCTCTCTGCTCGGCTGGTTTTGGGGCCAGAAAATCATGCCCTTTGACGACGACATCGACATCCAGATGAAGGCCTCCGAGCTGGTGCGCCTGGTGCCCTTCAACATGACCATGATCGCCCCCTTCATCCTGCTCGACGTCAATCCGCACTTCCACGACCGAACCACATACCCTGGCAACCCCAATGTCATCGACGCCCGCGTTATCGACACCCGTACCGGCTATTTCATGGACATCACTGGGCTGGCCCCCGTCCATCCCTCACCGCAAGGACCCTTTGGATCATCGGCCGTCGTCTGGCAGTGCAAGTCTCCGTGGCAGTACCGAGCCGCCGATCTCTTCCCGCTGGTTCCCACTCACTTTGAGGGCTTTGCGACCTTCCGGCCCCGCAACTACCACGGTGCTCTCGTCCAAGAGTATCCGGCCTACCGGGTGCCGAGTTTCCGTTCCTATGTGTTTGATTTCGCCGAGCGAGCCTGGGTGCTCGCCAGCAGCAGCAATCTGTCTCAGTTGAATCGGATCCCACCGCTGTCGTTCCTCCTGTGGTCCTTCTGGGTCGAAGCCTCGGCCTTGTCGATGCTGCTGAAGCTCTCAATCGGGTTTCTTCTGATACTGCTTCTGGCAATGCTGGCGTTGCTCGTGGCCCTGTCCAGGACCAGCACCCGCATCGCCAAGGCCGCTCGCAATAAATGATCTGCCTCGGCTGCTGTCCCTCTCTCTTTCTCTCCCTCAACACACATCTGTTTCCTCTCCATCGCGGTCCCGAGTGCCTCATCGCCTTCGCACAAGCACGTCGTGAGAAGCGACCACATCTGTCGGGACAGTCTCCCGTGTCGCAACTGTCTCCCCCCATCGATGTCGCTATCACTGTCATGTCTGCCGCTGCTACCGTCGCAGTCGCGATCGACGACTTTCTTTCACATTCTTTGTTACTCTGTCCATGTTTCTTTCAAGCTCCATACAATCGATCGCATCCACGCCTGCTCTTCTGTCATCCGCAAGTCTACCTCATCGAATAAAATCTAGGTCACACCTTCGAAATGCCTTGTCGGCCTGTCCTTACACCGCTCCAAATCCTCACCCCGAGAATCGCAGCGTCATCGTTCGCGGAAATCGACCACGTGTATTCAAGACCCGTGCTTCCCAAGACAGATATTACCACCGACGATAGGTGGCAGCAGCGGGGTGGTCTTGTAATGATTACTGCTGAATTGTCGCTGCGATGGCTCCAGACACCAGGGTGTCTTGTGGTTCGCGCAAGGGCCATGCAAGGCTGGCATTTGCCTCTTTGAGGATCAATCGCACCGACAATAAGCCGACGACGGCACAAGCACATGAAGAGGAAAGGGGAAGAGAGGGAGAAACGATAGAAGGAGCTGCACCGATTATTGCTCCACATTTGCAAGCTTGCCATATCTGTTGCCCTGCAGCCAGCCCCTTGCGCGGCTGATCCAGCTCAGGTTCCTCCATCCGCCTTGGTGCTGGTTGCTGCGGCCCGAGGGCTTGGTGCGGCGTCGAGCCGGCATGTCGTCTTGAGGCACCAGGACGGGCTTGGTTGGCACCATGGGAATGCCTCCTGGAATCAGCTGGTTCTCGTCGTCGTCGTCGTCATCGTCGAGGCCATCTTCCTCACCGTCACCAAAGGCGCTGTTCAGGGTCATGATTTCTTCATCCTCTTCCTCGATGGGCTCGTCGTGCGAGACAACGTTGCCCTCGCGGTCGAATCGTGGTCGGCGGTATCGCTTCAGCAGCAGCGACGAGATCACGACGCTCACCGACGACAGCGACATGGCCATGCCCGCGACCATCGGGTGCAGCGGGGGCCCGTCTGCGAATCAAAAGTAGCAAGCGAAGCGAGAAGGCGAGTCAGCAGCCAGCCACGATTTGCTCCGTTATGCGATCCAGCTGGGCCTCCAGCCGTAATTCAAGCTACCATCCTTGAGTATCGGACAGAGAAACCAGGGGCGACAGCTGCAGCTGAGCTACTTACGGAAGGGGAGGGTTACGCCCATAGCCCAGGGGATCATCAGGATGTTGCTAGAAGCAATAGCGCTGCAGTTAGAACGGTTGCGTACGGCGCCTCGCACTGCTAGAGATACTCCTGGGCGCACCCACCAGCATCGGCGTATTTCTGTGCTGGGCTGATACTCACTAGATCGTTGCCCACAAAAAGTTAACCTTGATGCGCTTGAAGATGACCCGGCCCAGGTCCAGGGCCGTCACAACATCTGTCAGGTCCGGGCGCATCAGCACAATGCTGGCGGCCTCCAGAGCCACATCTGTTCCGCCATAGACGGCAATGCCGAGGTCGGCCTGGGCCAAACTTGCAGAGTCATTCACACCGTCGCCAACCATGGCGACGACAAACCCGTCCTGTGTCTGGAACTTCTCGACAATGTTCTTCTTGCCAGCTGGGGAGATGCCCGCGTGGACCTCGGTGATGCCGCATTCGCGCGCAATGACGTTGGCCGTCAAGGCCTGGTCGCCCGTTACCATGGCCACCTGGATCCCCATCTTCTGCAGCGCCTTGACCGCCGTGATGGCCTCGGGGCGGACTGCATCCGAGAGCGCCACGAGACCCGTCAGCCGGTCGTCGAACGACACAAAGACGACCGTCCGGCCCATGCCTTCGTGGTACTCCATGCTCTCAATGCTCTCCGGAACCATGGTGATTCCGGATTGGCGCATGAAGGCCTCGTTGCCGATCCGGACGCGGACACGCTCCTCGACCGTGCCCTTGACCTTGACAGTGCACTGGATGCCGAGGCCAGGCACGGCCTCCACGTCTTCGATTTCGTGGCTGTTTTGATAGTTGGTGATGTGCAGATACTCCTTGCCATGCTGAGCGATCGACTTGCCCACGGGGTGCTCGCTGCCGGACTCGGCTGCTCCAATGATGCCAAAGAACCGCGGATCGCCCATGAACTTGGACTTGTCGTCCTGGGTCGACATGAAGATACGGTGGGCCACAACACAGAGCTTGCCCCAGGTCAGTGTGCCCGTCTTGTCGAAGATGATCTTGGTCACTCGGTGAGTGACTTCCAGAGGCCCGCCGCCCTTGATCAGGATGCCGTGGTGCGCACCCACGCCCGTTCCGACCATGACGGCCGTAGGGGTGGCCAATCCCAGGGCACACGGGCAGGCCACTACGATCACCGAAATCGACAGGTTCAAGGCAATCACCATCGGTGACGAGTTCAGCGGGAAGGCTCCGGGGACCCAGTGCATCATGCTCATGCACATGTACCAGAACACGAGCGTCACCACGCCGAGGCCGATGACGACAGGCACAAAGTAGCCCGCCACCTGGTCGGCAATGTTTTGGATCGGGGCCTTGGAGGTCTGGGCCTGGTTGACCAGCTTGATGATCTGCGACAGAGCCGTGTCGGACCCAACACGGGTTGCTCGGATGTGAAGCAGGCCCATTCCATTGACCGTGCCGCCGATGACACTGTCGCCGATCTTCTTTCGGATCGGAACGGGCTCGCCCGTAATCAGCGACTCGTCGACGCTCGACTGTCCAAACTCGATCGTGCCGTCGGTGGGGATGCGCTCGCCCGGGAGGACCTTGAGCGTGTCGCCGACTTGGATGTACTCGTTTGGAATCTCTCGCTCAGACCAAACGCCGGTCTTGCTATCCTGGGCGAGGAGGAGAGCATTGCGCGGCGTGAGCGACATGAGCTTGCTGAGGGCGCTGGAGGTCCGGCCTTTGGCCAGATTTTCGAGGTACCGGCCCAGCAAAATAAAGGTGATCAGGGTCGTCGACGTTTCGAAAAACACGGGCTCGTCAGGCGTGTTCCGCAGTGCCCCAAAGAACATGGACAGCGCGGAATACGCAAAGGCGATCGAGGTGCCCAGGGTAATGAGCACATCCATGGTGTAGGTATTGTGGGAGACGGCCTTGTAGGCCGCCCGGTAGAATCGCTGGCCAATGCCAAACTGCACCGGGATGGTGAGGATCAGCATCACCAGGTTGCCTGCGCTGCAGCCGAGGATGGGATACTTGATAATCTCCGGCGTGACCCTGGGCAGCACCATCGAGATGATGGAGACCGGGAGGGCAAAGGCACAGGACCGCCAGAAGGCTCTCCGCCATTCTTGGATTTCCTGGGTGCGCTCCAGGGACTCGATCTGCGCATTGGTCTCAAAGTCCGCCGTGAGGACGCTGAAACCGAGCTCCTCGATCTTCTCGGCAATGGTGCGCACGCCAACGACACTCTTGTCAAACTCGACGTGGCCGCTCTGGCCCAGGAGATTGACTGCTATAGACTTGATGCCCGGCAGCTTTGAGATTTCCCGCTCAATCTTTCCGGAGCAGCTGGCGCATGTCATTCCAAGGATGCGCAGGTCCACGCTTCCGGCCGCGTTTTGGACAATGATCGTCGCCTCGAAGCCGATTTCATTGATCGCGTCCTCGACCACCGATGCAGTGGCAAGACTGGTGTCGAATTTCACCTGTGCGCGCTCCGAGAGCAGCGCAACTCGGCACTCGATGATGCCGGGGAGTAGCTTGAGGTGGTCCTCGATGCGCATGACGCAGCTGGCGCAGGTCATGCCGCGCACCTGGAGGTTGACCAGCTCCTCGTTGGCCTTGGCATTGGACATGTCGATGACAAAGGATTCGTGGAGAGTCGAGGAGCTCGGTGCATGCCGGACGGCAGGGGCTGGCTTTGGGGTCGTCTGTGTTGGTGCCCCAGTCTCCTTGGGCTTGGCCTCAAAGCCACAGTCCTCGATCGCATCGATGACGGCCTGGGCACTAGTCAAGGAAGAGTCAAGTGTCACCGAGGCGAGGTTGTTCTCGAGCGAGACGATGACTGTCTGCACGCCCGGGATCTGGGACACCACTGCGGTGATGGTTTGGACGCACGACTACAAATCGAGGTCAACCAACAACGGTAAGGACCCGGCACATCACGCAGAGAGCGAGATCGGAGCAGCGCCAAGGACGTGGATAGGCAAAGAGGTAGGATGCTGTCAGCACTGGGCCACTATATGTGCATCAGTCGCACTATGCGCACCAGTCCCACTATATGCGCACCAGTCCGATTATTACGGGCACTGGGCGCAATCGGCCCTCGCAAAATGGGTCGGCGCTGTCTCGGATGTCGATACTGTACCTGGCATGTCATTCCCTCAACCGATATCTCGGCTGCGATGGTTGCCTGCGAGGCCGCTGCAGGGGTGTGACCTGAGTCGTTGACCAGGCGGGCGTCAAACCCACACGACTCGATAGCATCGACAATGTCTTCGGGCGAGCATACATCCGGCATATACTTGATGCGGCCGCGCTCGGATGCCAGGTCAATATCGGCGCTTTGGATTTCGGGCTTTGCGAGCAGAATGGATGTGATCGTTTTGACGCACGACTGCGTTGTGGCGGGAGTGAGATTTGGCAAACAGATAGGTCAGGGGAGTATAGTCGCAACAGGAGCCCGTGCTGCTTTCCAGAAAGGCTGCGAACCGCCGATGCCGCCGACGTTGGCGAGGGCCTGGAGTTGGGCTCTGTTGATGCAGCCGACCCAGATAGACTCTTCCGACGTCCAAACGCCTGCCATCAGGCCAACATGGCTCTCGGGGAGGCCGCAGCCACTCTCCACTGCCCCAGGATCGCAAAACGCACCTGGCAGGTCATGCCCTCGATGGCGACCACCACCTCGGCGGTCTGAGGGTCGAGTGGCTGCCCTGACTGCGGACGGGAGGCTATAAATCCGCTGTCGTTGACGGCATCGATGAGCTGGTTGGTGAATGCGTTGGAATCTTGGACCTTGCTACCGTCGAGGGTGACGGTTGCCGAGTGCGAGTCGAGGTCGACCTTGGCCGCAGCCACGCCGTCGATGGCCAGCAGCGTCCCGGTCACGGACTTGACGCAGGACTGAGACACCGGTCGTCGCACGGCGCCGTGGTCAGCACAGCCCAGTAATATGCAGAGGTTAGCCGATCGCATGGTGCCTATGCAGTAGGCGGTCCATGATGTCCAAGCTGGCTGTGTAGCCACGAGCAAGTGCCTGGGTTGGGGAGCGGAGAGGCGCTCCTCTGTCTCTCTCGCCCGCCTGGCTCTCTGGGCCGAGCAGCACCCACCTGGCAGGTCATGCCCTCGACACTGAGTTTCACCGTTGAGGCCGACATTGCGGCCAGTAGATGGAGATGCAGAGGGGGCACGGAGGCGGCTTTGGGATGGGACGGGGTGCGGAAAGTGGTGGGGCGGCACCGGCTGGGAAACGACGGTGTTGGAGCGAGCCAAGAAGCGCTCGGGCAGCCCCCGCAAAAAGCGCTCGGCTGGGACGGCGCGGCCAGCCACGGTCTGGCTGTGGCAGCTCTGTGTTCCGGAAGGCGGTCACGAGCGCGCACGCGATTGGCCAGGCGTGACGGGCTGTGAGTCGAGCCGGCGCGCCCAGCCAATCGCAGCAGCGGCCCGTGACGTCCCCAGCCGCCCTGGTTGGGGCTGCGATTCGTCGCGGGATGTGCTGGGGAGCAACCTTGGACATGGAAGGCCAAGGCTGCAGAGCAGCAGGGACATGCGGGCAACCAGAGACGGCCGTGGCTGGTGGATCTGCAGGCCTGCGCTGAGCCGGTGTGTTCCTTGGCCGGCAGGATCCCGCAGGAGCCCGCAGGAGCCAGCCGGCAGCCAGAGCGATGTCCGCGGCCCCGAGCCGCCCCGGTTTGGGCACCGAGCTCCGATGCTGCGCATTTTTCTTTTTGGCTCTGGCGATTTCGCCGATCCAGCGCCATCCTGTGCTGATCGATCTGCTCCAGCCCCAGCCCCAGCACACATCGGTCTCCGGCCACCGACTCACAATGAGCGCAGACGCCCTGGACGACTTTGAAATCGCCAACGACTTTGACGTCGATGACGCCGAGCCCTCCGACGCTGACGTCGAGTTCGAGCAAGTCGACACCAGCCAGATCGACCAAAGTGGTGTCGACGACGAGCTGCCACGGAAGACCCCCGCTACCGCTGCAGCCGCAACATCGGCCGCAGCAGTCGCTCTGCCTGCTGGCTCGCGGCCCATCAAAGAGCCCAAGAAAAGGTCGAGCAAGTCCGCGGCGACTGCAACCGCAGAGACCCCGCGGCACAGCGCCGACGCTCTCGATGACTTTGAGGTTGCAAGCGACGGCGAGTCCAGTTCGCTGAAGCGGGAGGCCAAAAAGAAGAAGCTCGACAAGCTGAAGGAGAAGAAGGTTTGTGCTGTCACATCGGCCCAGGAACGTCCCGAAAGCATCGCATCGAGCGTCGTTGGTGCTCACCTACTGACTCTCTCGGCTCCAGAAATCCAAGCGACCGGCACCCGAAGAGAAACAGGCCCAGTTCCTTTCCGACAACGGTGCGTGTGCAGCACAGACAGCATGTGTCGCATGGCTAGATACCCGGCCCTCCACATCTGATGGGTGACCGCTAATGCGTTGACGATTTGACTCTGCCTTGGCTCAGATGTGAATGTGACCTCGGTTGAGTTTGAGAAGCCGCGCGACGACTCGAATCTGTGTGATTTCCTGAAGCTATGTAGGTAGTTCCTCGGTCGATTGGATCGAGTCGCTTGGTCACGAAACCTGCAGTGGAAGACAGGCGAATGGACGGCAGACAAAGAGCGGATGGGCATCAGCATGCCAGATGTGGGCAACACTCCATTTCTGACTTTACGGCTTTACATACTCCATCGACGCCGACATCGACATCGACATCAACACCAAAATCCACACCGACACCGACGTGGCTCGCTGCAGTGTTTAATGACTCTTGGCACGTCACCTTCAACGAGAAGTTCAGAGGGTCCAAGGGTTCACCGCGAGTTCTGTTCCTGTGTCCCAGTGCCGACCGATGTGTCGTTGTGCTGAAGCATCTCAAAGGTGGGTTCCCAAGCTGCAAGCTCGGCAAGTTCTTCTCGCGCCACATGAAACTGGCAGAGCAGATCAAGTTTTCCAAGGACGAGCGCTTCCCCGTCGCCGTGGGCACTCCAAACCGGTTCCTGAAGCTCCTGGGACCCGAGGGCGAAGGTGAGCGACAATGCACTGGTTGCTTGCTATACTTGTCACGATGATGGTGGCCCGTTGTTGTGCTTCAGTCCTGCCATGTCAGAGGCAGGGGTGTGTTTGCACGGCGGGTCGCTTGGACTCCTAATCGCAGCCCGAAGGGCCGTCCGTTGGTGATGTACAGACTGGGCCGGCACCAAAGCTGCTGGACACCTGTGCCTCGCTCGGTTGCTCTCCTGTGCGGTCCTCGCCGCCATGTGCTGTTCTCACCATCGTGTACTGTTCTCGCCATTCTGTCTCCACTCCGTTTGGCACTGCGATGCTGCCTACGACATAGACTCGTTCAAGCTTGAGAAGACCGATTATGTCGTTCTCGATTCCTCCTACGTCGACAAGAAACAGCGGAACATCTTCGATATCCCCGAGCTGACCTCCGACCTGAAGAGCGTCCTGGCACTGATGTCGCAGGAGCAGCACCCCAAGCTCAAGATTGTCTGCTATTGATCTTTACTGGTGCCACAATCGTGCATCAAATCCACCAATAAATCCCAATCAATAGACCCGCATGCTCTCCCTCCCTCCCATATGGCACTGGAGTTAAGCGGTGCTTGTATCATGTAACGCAGCGCTCGGCGGTAATCGCTGCGTTGTTCGCGGCTGTTTTATTCCGCCGTCGTCGGCGATTATCCCAATCCAGGACGTGCCGGCCAATTGTTTCCAAGATCAAGAGCCGAGCCCGGGTCAACGGCAGACCAATCCTCGGATATGCAGTTGGCCATGGCTTGAGAATTCGAGGGGCGTCTCTGATTCAAAGCGCCGTGTACCCGACAACCATGTCGCATGCTCCCTTATGGGTCTTCCACGCCTTTACTTGGCATGCACGACTGCATTGAATTTGGACGTGAGTGTTCTGTGCTAACCAGCTGCGATCGATTGGACTCACAGTGCCACCTACCTGCAGTACCATTCGGTCTTGCATCTTGAACAGCGCTGGGATGCATCCTTTCCGCACTTGCCGCACTTTGGCGGATCAAGCAGCTCCGAGTACTCCGAAAGGTCGTATGTAGCCGCGAGTCTGTCGGTGGATCGGTGGCCGGCATAAGGATTCACGACTGAACCTAAACTGTTGCCACACTCGAGGCTTGGTATGCCTAATCCCTCAGGCGATAGTCTCGGGCAACAATGCTGCCGACACCTATGCGCTTGCTGCGATGCGCACGGACTTGCCTCCTGGCCATTTCGCGCTTGTCTTCCTCTGTTTGGCGAAAGACGGTGGTTTTCTGGTACTCGGCGACTTCATCCCAATCGATGTCTTTGGTGATCTCGTCCAGGATCTCGGGCACCTTCAACGCGCGGTATGTGTTGCGGCGACATAGGAGAGGCAAATCAAGGCGTTTGGTAACTGGTTGTACGCAGCAGAATGTCGACACAGCCGGCACAATAGCAAGCCCAAAGCCCAAAGACAAGTAATGGATAAACAACAGGGGTTCCGGTGATGGCACTCACCAGCTCCACGAGAATCGAGCGGTTTGGACGATGTTTAGGCTCGGGTGGCTGCAGGATCGTCAGCTCCTCGAGATATCGTTGAAGATGGACCAGCACGGGCAGCTGATCCACCATGATTTCGGTGATGAACGATTTGAGCTGTGGAGCATGTCGGTCAGCCAGTCGATCGCATCTCGGGCATTGCACGTTGCATCAAGCAGCGCAGACGCACCCTGAGGATGATGTCTTGGTTTTGGGTTGTGTACTCGTAGCTTTCGCGGCACTTGGGCTCGAGGCAGAGATTGTAGACCGTGAGCCAAGCCTGCAGCAGGACGATGAGTTACTCGAGATATGAACTATTGGTCCTGCTCTGTCCTGTGCCGTTTGTCGGCAATCCGTAGCGATATCATCGCATGCAAGCATATGCATATCCAGATCGTCGCACCAGCGGCGACCTCGGACCGTCGGTGTACCTGGGCCTCGACCTTGCCGAGCCTGGGCAGTTCGTCGCGCGGAATGTCTCGCCAGGCACCATCTTCGTATCGACGGAACTTGTTTTTGTCTGTGCGCTCGAACCAAGGGGCCCGTTCGATGAGATAAACGCTCGCACTGATCATATGTATCCATCAGGTGAGCCGAGTCAAGGGCCAATACGTGAATGTTCAAAGTCCCCCGATCCGACACTCAGCCGTGCGCTCGATCCAGGGTAAGCATAGCAAAGCCAGCCAACACCCTCCTTGAGCTACGCAAGCCTGCGACGGATTCGCGAATCTCTCGCTGAAGCCAACGCCGTGAATCTCATGGAAAAGGATATCGTGTGTGTTGAGCATCCGAGTGACCACCGACAGGTCCAGCTCGGCAGCGTGCTCGCTCATATATCGCATGATACCGATGGCGCCGATGCAGATGGCAAACTCCATTTCGTCAAACTTGTCCCTCATCAGCTGCATGCAATGACGGTGGTGGCATGTGCAGGAGTCAGTAGCGCTCTCAACAGAAGCATGGCTCCAAACCAGAATGCCGCCGATCCCATGGACGCCGGGTTGACCATTGTTGCTGTGGATGTGCCCACCTCCTCATCGGACATTTCGAGAATCCGCTTGCCCGAGAGAGCCTGCGGATCGCTTGGAGCCTCCCAGGCAGTGACTTTGGCAACTTTTCGAGCACAGTAGTCCACCAAATCCAGCAAGGCATCGCCGGCGGAAAGACACGCCGATCTGGAGAACAGCACGATCTCGAGGAGGTTGACGATAGTTGCCTCGTGGTAGAGCTGAATGATAAAGCCAGTGGCAGGAAGAAGCTCGCCCGTTGGCAAAGGAACAGGTGCTACAATAGCTCTACAATAGCTCTGGCTGTATGCTGGCTCCTCGTAGCGGAACCTCAATCTGACTTACAGTGAAATAGAGCGTGACGCTATCGGTGGCCAGTTCCCGAAGCACCAGCGGATAGACTTTGCCCTTCCAGGTCTCGATGACGAGCAGGTCGCGGATGAGCAGAGGCAGCTGGAGCACAACGCAATCGGAGGCATGCATGGTGAGCATCATGGTCACAGAGCCCATCCAGTGATGATGGTGGTCGCAGTGGTGCATATTGCCGGGGACAATATCGGGATCCTCCCTGTCGCTCGCAAGCTCCGAACCTTCTCAAAGGTGGTCAAGGCTTCCGTAACAAACTCTTCGTTTTGATGATGCACATTCATGTGTGCCTGGATCGTTGCAGCCGTTGGTGGTGAGTCGGGCGCTGGTGGCCAGCCCGGATGTCAAGCCCAATGCGACGCCTGCGTGCTGCTGCGACGTCAATGTTCCCCACCTGGATATTGAGGCGCTCTGTCATTTCATGTTGGGCCATCCATCTGGGAGTATGAACGATGGAGCCACGAGAGATCGCTTGGTCATCTCATTCGTCGAGGCAGAAAAGCCAGCTGGGGCGGATGGGCGGCAGCATACCTGCGCGATCCAACGTCGCGGACTTGAAACCTTTCCAGTCGCTCGATGATGGCTTCAGCCTCGAAGGCGCTGATTCCGGATCTGCATTGGCAACCACGAGTCAACTCATCTGCGCGCATAGGTATCGGCGCCCTCGGAGTGGCAGCGAGAACGAAAGCAGTACCCGGCCCGCTCGCCACGGCGTCATCGCGGCCGACATACTCTGCTCCCGACGTGTTCATGGCGGTTCTGGTGCGATCGCCTCTATGGACTGGATCTATAGAGCAGCAGGTTTTTTGGACTGAAATCGAAAAGAGTGATGCTGTATTTACGGATACATCTGAAATCGGCTGGGCACTCAGGGGCGGGAACGTCTCCAGACCTGTTTTGCTTATGGACAGATGTTTCCCGCCAAGCGGATTATGGAGAACAAATTGGCGCCAAGAGCGCCAACCGAGGCAGTTCATGTGCCAGGGGGGGACGAAACTGACAGGACAGAGCTGTATCGAGGGGATTGAGGGCCAAGGGATATGGAACGGAGATTGGAAAGGGAGGGGACTATCGACACAAATAATGAACGAGAACTACTAGCGTTTTCAGGGACCTGTTACCAAAGCTACTGCACCGAGGAGAGTGAGGCCATCAAGGCCGCGTGGAGCAAGGAGGGGAAATATGGCGACAAATATCAGGGGAGAGGGTGGCGAATGATGGAAATGGAGTGCGGTGGATCGGACGAGACCGGGCATGCTCAATCGCACCAAAGAGTTAGCCGGGCGGTGGCATCAACCTCCTCCGCGCCGTACTCGATGCCGCTGGCAGCGAAGGCCTTGCGCAGATCCTCGTCGCTGTTGATGGGCACGAACTGATCGTCAACGCGGTACTTGAGACTGATGGTGGACGTCAGATCCGTCTGGATCTTGGTGCGGATACGGGAGATGACTCCAGGCAGGTCCATGGAGGTGGAGACCATGACAAGCTGGGTGCGGTTGCTGGTGATCAGCTTGAGCTTCAGATTCTGCGAGCCGAGTGGCATGACCAAAGAGACGAGTGAGCAACTTTCTTTGGGGCAGAGAGGAACTCTCCTTCAAATCTTATCACAAGCCCCGGTCTTGTCCAGATGATTGCCATGGTCATGGTCATACGAAACCCACCATCTTGCCATATATCGAGTCAATGGTGGAGGTGCTGCCGCGCTTAACGCTGCTGTTCTTGATATCAGCAAGCGACGACACGGACTGGGGTCGCAGCGGCTTGTCGAGCTTGGGCGGCAGCCGCGAGCTTGATCGGGGCATCGATGCAAACTTGGTCGGTCCCGACGAAGGCGAGTCCGCAGGATAGCTGTCAAAGTTTGCGGCGCTGGGATAGCTGAAGTCGTCATCATCGGCGTTGGAGACCTCGGGTTCCTGTGTGGACAGAGACAGCAGTCGATATGAGCGAAAGTGGCTTCCACAGACTGTGCCTCGACAGCACGAAAGCCGAATCGCATGATCACAGCTGAGTGGAAGCGGAGACGGTATCGGTGACATCCAACTGGATGTGCAGACAAGGATTGTGTGAAATCGCACCTTTGGCTCGTCACCTGGCAGGACAGGTACTAGCGGAGAGGGAGAGCAATATGCAAGAGTTAGTCGACTGTCCAGGCCTCTGTCTGGCGATGAGCCGCAGCAGGGTGTGTGGTTATCTGCTGGGTGAGTTGGGCAGTTACGCGCTCTGATCGAAGGGCAACAGGTCATGGTAGCATTGCAATGTTCTCACCAGTCGGAACAAGAGAGCCGCCGAAGGGGCGAGCGGCAGAAGTGGGCTTAGTGGGCTTGGCATCAACACTGGCCTCAGCGTTCTTGACGGCAGGGCGCTTGACAACTGGAACCTGCTTGTTGGGCTTGTAGTCTTCCGGGGCGTCGTTTGGCAGCAGGATCGAGCGGCTGTAGCTGACATCGACGAGGGGCTGGAAGGGCTGGCTAGTGCCGGGAATGTCGGTCATGACGATGGAGTCGGCAGGGATGACAGTCTTTGGCGAGGCTTCGACCGTCTCCTCAAAAGGGTTATCGACCTCCTTTGGCGACTCCCTGATGGTGGGCATGGGAGGCGGCGGAGGCACAACAATGCGAGCGGGCAAGTTCTGGATAGTCAAGTCCACACCCGAAAACGGGCTCTTGGCCGGCTCTTTGGCGGGCGGCTGATCCTTGGACAGCGCCTGGGTGAGCTCCTGGGCCAGCGACTGGTCCTTGGCTCGCGGCTGGGCAGGAGCCGGAGCAGGAGCCGGAGCAGGCTCAGCAGCGATGCTCGGCTCGACAGCATCATTGGACCGAGTAGCAGCACGCGGCTCGGTTGGGACGCTGATGTCGATGAGCTGGGCATTCGCGGCAGCGGCCTTGGCCTCGAGTGCTTTGGAAGCAGCCTTTGCAGAGGGCTTAAGCTTCTGCACCTGGGGGTTGGGAACATGGCGGTTGAGGGTCGAGGTGGTGCGCTTGGGGGCACTGCTGACCTTGATGGCTCGGGTGTCGGCAGTTTTGGTTTTGGTGCTGGAGGTGTATGGATGCTCGACAACGGACATGATGGCCGCGATTTGCGACTCGGACACGACGGCGGGATGGATTGCCCCCAGGGACGGTGTTCCGTCGGGTCGCCAGGAGAGCAGGCGCTCCTTGCTGCTGACGCTGAAACGGGCGCTGTCTTTTTCCTTGGAGTCTTCCCGGTGCACCGTGTCGTCGATTTCGTAGTAGCGATCGCCGTAGCCGCAGCAGAGCAGGTCGCGGAAGGCCGAGAAGAGCGAATAGACAGCAGAATGCTCGACAGAGCGGCTGGTGGGGGCTGATGCCTTGCGTTCGGGGATGAACGGCGGCGGTTGGGGCTCCATTGCGAGAGAGCAGGACAGAAGATGGAGCTGGCGATGGAGTTGGCGATGGAGTTGGCCAGAGGCAAGCGGGACAAGCGGGGCAAACTCGGCGAGAGGCGGATGCAAGCGATTTAAACGCTCTTGACCGAGCCGACGATGAATCGCAGCGAGACATGTGTGCTGGCAACAAGGCAGAGCGAGCGGCAAAGACGCCTGTGGGTCGCTCATGCACCGACGAGCCATGAACGCAGGTTGCGGGCTGGTACTGCACTGTGGCAAGCCGCGGCGCGCGACGCATGGGCTCTGGCGGCTCTGGCGGCTGGCTCGCGCGGGCGCACCGGGCCCTGGGGGCGGGCGTCGCGCGTCGGCCGGGCGGGCGTCTGCGCCGACGCCAGGGCGCCTGCGGTGTATTGGATCTGCTGGGCGTGGTGCGATGTCTCGTCGGCCGTCGCATCGGTTGGTCTGGCGCCAACGACGGGCAGATCGGGCCTGCCGTTCTGCATCTGCATCTGCGTCTGCATTTGCACGAATCTCCATGATACTGCGCTCTGCAGGACAGGGCTGGCCGCAGGGCTGGCCGCAGGAATGCCACCCCCTGGCGAGCCACAAGCCACCACCACCTCGTCGCATCGCAACCACGCAAATCAAGGATCCAGGATGAGGGCTTTGAATGTATGCCGGGGTGCGTTGGGGTTCGGCCAGGGTGCTTTGTGGCATTCGGTTCCAGTGTGCGAGCACAGCGAGGCGAAAAGCCCAAGACCAGCCAGCAAGTCAACAGCGCCATGCTCCGGACTGCATCCTGCTCGGAACGCAACGAGACAGCACCCATTTCCATTGTATGTGGGTGGTTTGTGATGGCCTGCGTCCAACAGGTCACTTGAACTGTCTCGGACTGAAGATTGCGGCCGCCCTCTGGTCTCATCCGCCCTTAACTCGATAATCATGCAGCCTCGCCCTTCAGAGCACACATGGCCGTCTCTGGTGGTGGGTGAATTGCTCAAAGTACTTGGCGAACCAGAGTCTCCGTGGGCCAGATGCATATCCCTTCCCTTGCTGCCAGGAGACATCGCCAAAGGCAATCACCGCCTCGGTCTCCCTGTACATGATTGCAATGAGTGAGTGTGTACTCAGTTCCCAGCAAACAACAGCAGCCCTGGCTCAAATCGGAGTGTCCCGTACACTTTATTCAGAAAAAAACGGGACAATATAGCCGTTTCCATGAACATGTAGTATGTGCTGTGCTTGCGTCAAGCAAAGCCACAAGAAATAAAACAGATCACTTTGGCAGCCTCCGAGTGAAGACCGCCGGTCGCTCTCTGGTCTCCACAATCGACCTGCACACTGTGATCATGTTGCGCGCCGCATTGACGTCGCGATTCCACACTGTCCGGCAGCTGGGATTCTTGCAGCTCCTGACAAAGTGGGAATTCGCAACGCTGGGCGCATCGAGTCCTTCCAACCGAACTGGCTCCAGGCACTTGGAGCACACCTGCGAGGTGTTGAACTCGTTCGTCGAGGCCACCTTGACGCTTCCATGATGGTGATTGGGACGGCGTCGGTGGTGCTCGAATTGCTCAAAGTACTGAGCAAACCGCTGCCTCCGAGGGCTGGATGCATAGCCCTTGCCCTGTCGCCATGATGCATTGCCAAAGGCGATCACCACATCGGTCCGTATCGGGGCGTGCTTCAGGACGGCCTTGCACATCCTGTCGACGGCCACTTGGCGCCTCCTGTGTCCCGTGAAGCGATGGTGACGGGCCTTCTTGCCAAGGTGGAAGTCGAGCTGCACTCGCAGCTCCGGTCGCAGGACATGGGTGAGATGGACCTTGAAAGCCTCCGAGGACGACACCTTGGGCGAGGGAGTGGTCGACATCCAGGTCTCGATGCTGAGTCGATACTTCATGGTGTTGTGCCACTTGGTGTTGGACGTATGGCCACACATGTGCTGGTAGTGGCCATTGGAGAATGAGACCACCTCGTCTTGGTGGCCCGGTGCTTGGATGACCGCCGTGAAGATGGAGCCGACTCCAGGATCGATGCCAATCCAAGTGGTGCGGTTGGGGTCTGGGTCTCCGATGTGGGCCTGGATGCGCTGCTCGGCAGTCGGAGGAGGCTCGGAGGTCTCGGTGCGATCGGTTCGAGGCAGAAACTTGACGAGACCGATGGTGCATCCAATGCCATCGGTGCTGATCTCGTAGTTGAACAGCTTCTTGTCCCTGACCCGCTCTTGGAAGAGGGAACTACGCAGCTTGAAGCAACTGCGCCAGAGACGATCCTGGTTGTTGACACCGTCATCACCTTGTTCCTTGAGCTTGTCCCGGGTGAGTCCAAGGCGTTTCTTTGGACCAAGGAGTTCCCAGAGTGCGACGGTGTCGATCTTGACATACTTGGCCTTTGTAGTGCACAGAGGGACCATTGTGCACACGGCCGGAGGAGTGTCAAGAGCGAGCTGCTTGAGAGCCCACTTGATCCTGGCGGCCAGCTTGTTGATCTTGGCCTTGGTGGTGCCGAGCTCAGATTTGGCCTTGGTGAACCTCTTGTCGTCGGAGGGAATGCCTTGGGTAGTGAGCTTGACCAGCTTGGCCTGGCGCTGCAGTTCGGTGACTCGGAGGGCGGGCATGTCACAGTCGATCCACTTGTGGACATCGTCGACCATCTTGTCTCGGGCGAGGATTCTCACATGGTGTGAGAGGCGGTAGAGGGTCCGGAAGCGGTCCTGGTCGTTGCTGTACCGAAACTCGTCCAGGACGTGGCCAAAGTCTGGATAGAGGAACTCGAGATCGGCCTTGGGTGGAGTCTGCCCTGGTTTCTCGAAGAGCTCGAGACAGGCCTCGATGGCTTCGTGCTTATGCTTGTTGGCTGGGAAGACGGCAGCACAGAAGCGGCGAAGGAGTCGCCAGTATGCCAGGTTGAGGTGGGTGGTGCAGTTGGTGGCATAGGCATTGACAGCCAGTGTGAGAAGCTGACTGTGAGCACCATCAGGCAGACGAGGGGCCGGAGGCAGGTCTGCGTGCCGAGTGGTCTGGTAGTCGCGAAAGGAAGCGACCAGATGCTCGTTGTATTTCTCATTGTCCCCGGTCGGGGAGAGGGCACCGTCCTGGACGATCCTGAAGCATTGGCGAACGAAAGCAGGGGTGGACTTGGAGATGACGGGGACGGGAAGATCCTGCTCGATGCACCGGAGGATATGCAGGTTGAGCAGCCTGGATGCCTCGAACTGGATCTGGGTCATGGCCTCGACGGTGGCCTGGATCTTGTCGCGGAGAGCGGGATTGAGACAACAGCCATCCATCGTCTGCTTGAAGCAGCTGAACTGAGGGGCGGATGACCTTCCATCCACGAGTGGGACGACAGAACTCTTGAGGGGCCGGTATTTGGGACATTTGCTGGTGTTGCAACGTTCGTGATCGGTGCCATCGCACTGGCGACATCGCTTGCCGGTACTCGAGGAAGTAGATGGACCAGGCTCGGTGGGATCGACATCCATTGGATCTGCAGAAGCAGTGGTGGTGAGCGACGGAGCAACAGACGAACAAGCATGCGTGGGATCAGAAGACGAACCAGAGACAGGCTCCGACTGTGACTTGGCTTTCTTGGGCCTGGGTGGCCGAGGCTGGCCATCACCGGCACCCTTACGCTTCGGAGGCATGG
Source organism: Polychytrium aggregatum (assembly GCF_025602895.1). NCBI lineage: Eukaryota > Fungi > Chytridiomycota > Chytridiomycetes > Polychytriales > Polychytrium > Polychytrium aggregatum. Next base: position 71,047 of record NW_026516298.1, read on the forward strand.
GGACAGAGAATGCTGGATGCCTGCCAGCGGTACTGGTCAGAACAGAGACTTTTTTTTATCGTACAATGGCGCGATGATCAGATCAAGGCGAGATGAGGGAAGAAAGCAGCAGGACGAAGGTGTGGCATTTATACCCGAGAGCAGGAGCCCGTCTTTGCGGGCTGGTTGGGAAGTGACCCTGTTCAAAAATCGCCGAGAGGTTCAAGCCAGGGATTTGAGCGTGAAAATGGCGGCGTGATTGGAGGGAACTCAACCCCAGAAGCGCATCGCTCGCTCAATCAGCCGTGGGAAGACATTTGGAAGCACCCTCCGAACGGCAGACTCAAACAGGGTCACCATTCCGACTCTGAACCCCTCGGACGCATTCAGCGCTGCTGCCTTCCTGTACTGATGCTTCACAATCCCAAAGAAGTTCTCGATGGGATTGTAGTCGGGCGAGGCAGGTGGGGTGAAGATCACTGACAAACCTCGGCGCTCGATGCAGTCCAGGACAGCCATTGTCTTGTGCATGCTGACATTGTCCATCACAATCACAGAGTCGTCTGGGAAGCTCGCTCGCTCAAAGAACTCGACCATCGAGTGTGTCTTGAATGATGTGGGGATGTACATGCGATGCAGCACACCAGAGTGGTTGATGGCAAATGCAGCCGAGACAGACTTGTGCTTCATGTGATTGCGCTGACGGAGTGGGACGCCCTTCGGTGAGTATCCGTAAAGAGGGAAAATGGATCTCCTGATCCCTGTCTCATCGACAAAACGAGCCGTCGTGGGTCGATGGAACGGACCTGGTCCCTGAACTGTGCCACTCGCTCATCCAGTCGCTTGGACTTGTAGAGGTGTGTTGCCCTCTTGTGTGAGAGACCTGCTCGGTGGATGGCAGTGTGGCAGAGTGAGAGTGAAACTTTCCTCTGGAGGATGGACTCGAGCTTGCATCGCAACACAGGACCAGTCTGGAACGGATCCTGTTCAATCAGGGTGCGAATGACTGGACATGCCTGCTCGAAGAAAGTGGATCTGCGAGCTGGGACCCGGGATGGGTCATCCAGCTTGCATCCTCGGTGCCATCGATGGATGGTGCTCTTGGATACACTGAATATGGAGGCGACCTTACGCAGGCTATGGATGAGGGCGTAGCATCGCAATGCGGCGGTGCGAAAGGCGGATGTGTGGCGAATGGTCATGGCTAGCGCGCGATAACATTGGGTAACAAAATATTCGATGAATGGTCAAAAACCCGGGTGTCCCGTTTTTTATTGGATTGCCCGTATCGAACCGCCGCAACCGAGGAGCTCCTCGGTCTGCTGCTCGCCCTCGCCCGCGGGCTTGGCTCTCGTTGATTGCCTGCCCATTCGCCCGCCGTTATCTGCCCTTGCGGTTCTGCCAAAGCCTATTCTCTCGCATCCATCGCCATGTCGGATTTGCTGCACGACCACCGATTCGTCTTTACCGCCGGTCTCCTGGTGGGCCTCTGCGGAACGGCCTTGGTGCAATGGTCGGTCGCAAAGCACATCACCACCGTGCGCCTCACTCCCCGGCAGCTCCTCTCGGGAGGATTCGATGAGTCCGCCTCCCTTCGTGCCGTCGGAAGCCCCACGCGCCTGGAGTTTGACGATCGATCCGAGGTCGAGATCCGCACCCTCGAACGCCTCGAGGCGGCGTTCACGATTCCCTCCAGCAAGTTGCCCAAGATCGTCCGGCATTTCGTCAGCGAAATGAAGGCGGGCCTTACTCTCCACGGACAGGACCTGAAGATGTTGCCCTCACACATTGCAAAGCGCCCATCCGGCAAAGAAAGCGGCGTCTACTTTGGAGCCGATCTCGGCGGCAGCGGCTTCAGAGTCTGCCGGGTTGATCTGGCCGGCGACGCGACCACCCCGCCCCGCATCATCCAGAAGAAGTACATCGTTTCCGAGGAGATCAAGAAAAGCAACGGCACCGCCCTGTTCGACCACCTGGCCGACTGCGTCTTCAACTTTTTCGAGGAAAACTCAATCAAGGACCTTGGTGATATGAAGATGGGCTTCACCTTTTCGTTCCCGACGCAGCAGACCTCGACTGATCGAGGTGAGTGCGTCGCCTGGCTTGGACCGAAGCCATCTGGAGCGTGCGCTCGGGGGCTGGTTTGTGGAAATGGCCCCAATGCCACTGTTTCTGGCCTGTGGTCCAAGCACAGGTCCGAGCCAGATCGCAGATGCACCCGCATATGATCAGATCCAATCTAAATCGCAATCTCGGCGGCTCTGGACCCAACGCGCGGCGGCACAGGCATGGGCTGATCTGATCCACTCTTCCGCCTTTCGTTGCGATTCCCCCGCCCCAACATCATCCCACAGGACGCCTCATCCATTGGACCAAGGGCTTCACCGCCAGCAACGTCGAAGGCGAGGATGTCGTGGAGCTCTTCCAGGCCGCTCTCCACAGAAAGGCAAGTCGCCCTGCGTCACATACCCTGTGGCTTGCTTATCTGGCGCGCATCGCCATCGATGTCGATCCCAGCCAAGCCACCACGCACACAGCTGACTCTGTTGGCGCGTATGCACGGGCTCGTTTCTGTCTCCAGGGGCTGAACGTCCGGATCACCGCCCTGGTCAACGACTGCGTCGCCCTCTTTGTTGCTCAAGCGCGCATCGATCCCCGAACTTGCGTCAGCATCATCCTTGGCACCGGCTCCAACGCTGCCTATGTCGAGCAGGTCTCCGAGATCAGCAAGCTCGAGGGCCCCGGTACCGAAGGGTCGTCCAACATGCTCATCAACATGGAGTGGGGCAACTTTGACAACGAAGGACACGTCCTTCCCTTGACCGACTATGACCACATACTCGACCGACAGTCGGATCATCCCAAGCGACAAATCTTTGAAAAGATGATCTCAGGCCTCTACTTGGGCGAGCTCGTGCGTCTGGTCATCGTCGACCTCACCCTGAGCGGCGAGCTGTTCCACGACGGCATTACGGAGCAGATGAAGCGCCCCTACAGCTTTACATCGTCGAACATGCCCCGAATCGAGCGGTAGGCTGCTGTGGCTTTATCTCTGACCGTCCGAATCCAACTCCTTCTTGCGCTGTCGCTTGCACTTGCCGCCACACTCCATTACTGACAAACCGCCCCACCATCTCGCTCCGTCACTGGCTGGTCGCCTCGCAATCCCATCCGTGTCCCCTCCCATTTGCGACCACTCCTGTGGCACCGTGTTCGCTGGACGCCCGGCTTGCAGCGACTACTCGGCCGATTTGGCCGATACCAAGGCCGTGATCGAAGAGTACCTCGGCTACAACTCCAGCACCATGCAGGACCGTCGCATCGTCAAGCGCATCTGCGAGCTTATTGGTGTCCGTGCCGCGCGCTTGGCTGCTGCCGGCGTTGCCGGAGTGATCACCAAGATCAACCGCCTGGACGAGTGCACCGTTGCCATCGATGGCTCTCTGTACACGGGTTACCACCCCCACTTTGGCAACCGCATGAAGGACACCCTCCGCGAGCTCATCGGCATCTCAGCCGATTTCATCAATCTGGAGCACTGTAAGTTGTCACCCGTGAGCATGTGGCGAGTGTCTGTGGTCTTGGTTGTTGGCTTGGATCAAATCGTGGGTGGCTGATACTGAGGTCTTTCTGTTCATAGTGCGCGACGGCTCTGTCCAGGGGTCGGCTCTGGTTGCTGCCATGATCGGCCAGAATTAGACTCGGCGCACATCGAGCCATCCACGGCATGGTCTTACTCGATCCGCCGGCCCATTTGGCGTGCCGATCACATCAAACCTGCATAAACGAGTCATAGCTTGGAACCCTGGGTGGTGGATAAATCGATTGGCCCGTCTGGTCACCAGCATGCCGTCCGCCTTGGGTACTGGCATCGAGTTCCGGCCAGCGCAATATACACAACCCCCCTGGTCCGGAACCACAAGGCAGCGGGCATCACGTGCGCGAGTTCACACCAGATTTTCCTGGCCATCCACAGCGGACCTGGCGAGCTTTTCATCTCCCCTTGCCATCATCAGCCATCGGTCAGCGCTGCCGCGCGAGCACGGTCCTGCACCCCTGCGTCCTTGCGTCTCTGCGTCTCTGTCTCTGCGTCCTTGCGTCCTTGCGCCTCCCACCCGCTCAATAGCCCGATACCTTGCGATGGAAGTCGACGGCGACGATAATCCGGCATCCGCGCTGGCGAGTGATTCGGCGCCCCTCGATACCACCAGGATCTTTGGCGATCTGATCCGCACGGTCCGCCAGGGCCGCCAGTTGCACGAGATGCGGCAACAGCCCGAATCGAGCCGGGACGAGGAGCGCATCAATAAGCTCGCAGATGACTTTCAAAAGTTGCTCGACGGCGTACTGGTTCAGCTGGGCCAATACCTGTATCAAAGGTGTTGGATCACGTTCTCGACGACACTGGTTCAGCAGCAGACCTCGCCGGTGGCTGGAAAGTACCCGCCCGAGATTGTCGAGTGTGTCGATCGACTCTACAGGCTTATCGTCGCCGCCGGAGCCTCGCCTGCTCCGATGATCCCAGTCCAGCTCCACCCCAAGCATGATCTCGATGAGATGGCCGGCCTGATTCGCCAGCATCAACACAAATGCTCACCCGAGCCGTTCACGAAGCAGATACTGACTCCTCTGCAAGTACAGCGCAACAATCTGCTTCAGAGGGTTCTGAGAGCGACGCAAACCCTTCGGGCGCAAAACGACGCAGCCGAAGCCGCCGTTGAATCCCTCGACAAGGAGCTTCAGGCTGCCCTGAGGCGCAAACGAGCCATCGACGCAAAGGCGGCCCAAGCGTCAACCCGCCCGACTTCGTTACAGGAGCAGTGGGATTCTGTCAAATCCGGTGTGCATCGTCAAACCACGCAGATCAGGAGAGAATGCAGCGATGCCATCGCGCTCTGGTCCAAGCCGCCCAACACCGCCAACGACAACGACGACCTTATCCTCCTGGACGAATGCGGGCAGATCCAAGACGGCATCGACCGTGCCCAAATGATTGTCATGAGCAACGATTCAGAGACCGGAGCAACCTACCCGGGCCTCCCCGGCCTGCTCTGGACTCATGAAGGGCCAAAGGGCGACCCAGCCAGCTACGACAACAAGCTGCGGTGGCTGATGCTCTATGGGCTCCTCCGGCTGCTGATCCGAGACCAGTTTCTGTTCAAGCCGTCCGATCCGAATATCCCGCCGCTGGGTCCATCAGAGGAGCTCCAACGGAGCCTTGTCCATATCATCAATTCGCTGATCATCGACGCGCTGAAACTGGATGACTTTGCTTCGATGGTAGAGTAGACAAGTCCCTGCTGGCGGCCGATTCTATCCGCGAGACCGCAATGGACCCAACCGTTGTCTGGCGCACCCTCCCTGGCATTTTTTCTTCCTCTTCGACCATGATTGCGCCTCCCCACCACATACTACCGCGCTGGCCGTACCGCTGGGCGGTTGAAAATCAAAATGGTTCCGACCAACTTGGATTCGAGGGCCCGTCCATGCGGTACCGTCCACGCCCTTCCACAAATCGAATCCCCTCCCCTCGGTGGCTTTGCTCTACTATGAATCCGACCCTGTCAGCGTCGTCGATCAGCGAGGCCGCTGCTCGATACCCGTCCTGAAGCTTGTCCCGGAGAGCCACCGGCAACCAACCAAGCACCACGCATCCCGGTATTTGGGTCTCGACGCTTCACAACCATGTCTCCCAAGGCTACGTGCAGGGGTGCGGTGTCGACAGCAGGCTGCACAGGAAACAGACGATTGCCGCTGCCGCACGACAGAGTCTTGGCCAAGGAAGACCTGGCCAGAGGGTAAGAAACAAGGAAAGAAAGAACGAAGCGACTGTGTGATAATATTTTGACATGAATACGAGATAGTCGTCGCGAACAAGCAGATGCGTGGCGCCCTGCCGCTCTGGGATAGGCACGGACAGAATTACAAGAGCAAGAGAGATGGGGGAGAGACGGAAGGGACAGGGCGGGGTGGGGAGAGTCGGCGACGCAATACCAAGCAGACCGTCAATCTAGTCCTGCTGCGCGAACCACGGGGTGGAAGCGACAGTTGTCCTCGGTGTAGCTGCGGGGTTGCAGAGGTGGGAGGGTACGCAGCCTACGGCAAATTAGTACGGCCGGGTGTACGGATTCTGTGACTGTCCGTGGTTGGAGTTGGTGTCGTATCCGTAGCTGGAATACGGCTGCTGCTGCTGCTGCTGGGGTCGGCCGTAAGGATCGCTGTAAGGGTTCAGACGAGGGTCGGTGTGGCCACCAAAGCTGGAGGCGGGAGGGACCGACTGGACAAAGCCGCCAACTGGTAGCGGCCCTTGGTTGCTGCCGCTGCGCTGGTGCGAGTAAGTGGAGCCGGTTTCCCAGGACGGCGCGACAGGCAGCTTGGTGCTGACGCCTGCAGGGCAAAAAGGAAAGGAAAGGTGTCAAAGGACTGCTGGACAACAGGATGATGAGCAAGCCCGTATGTCGGCCAGGAGGATGGCGGTGGGGTCGGAGCATCCGCCCGAGCCCGGAACAGCGAGCGGTGCGGATCCCATTCCCTGTCGGCAGCCCAATTCGTTCACGCTGGATTCCCGACCCTCTTACCCTGGGCGGCGAGCTGCTCCAGACGGTACTGCTCCTGGTTGGCAGCATAGTTGGGATTGATGCGATCGCGGAACGAGTCGGAGGGCTTGAGCTTCCACTTTCGGAAGATGTAGATGCCGAGGGCGGCGACGACGACACAGCTTCCGCCGACGGCGAGGGCGATGGTGGTGGCGTCCCCACCGCTGCTTGGGGCCGGGGTGGTGGTTGGGGTGGCCGATGGAGAAGCTGTGCCAGAGGCCGTGGGCGAGCCGGAGGGGCTGGAGGATGTGGCGGTCAGAGAGCTCTGGGAAGTGACAGCAGCAGAAGGGCTGGAGGAGGTTGTAGTAGTCGAGGTCTGCACCGAAGACGACGACGGCACCAGCGACGTTGTCGACGAGTGCAGGATCGACGTGGAGGTGGGAGGCAGAGCGCTGGAGCTGGTGGGAGGAGGAGGGGGAGGAGGAACGGGGGGAGCCGAGCTGGAGACTGGAAGAATCTGGCGAGGGAGATGGCGACCGTGGGCCGCCACCAGCAGCAGGACGAGGACCCAGAGCGAAGTGAGCTTGAAGACGGCCATGGCGAGAGCAGTCCTCCGGAGGGAAACGAGACAGACGGACGGCAGACGGACGGCAGACGGACGGCAGACCCGGGCGATAGACGGATGAGGGGTGGGTGGGCAGGAAGAACAGCAGCCCGGTAAGAGACGATATCAGGAGCAGTGGGGCCGGGGGGAGGATTTGGGCAACGCAAGGCGGGACTGTTGCTGTTGCTGTTGCTGTTGCTGTTGCTGTTGCTGTTGCTGTTGCTGTTGCTGTTGCTGTTGCTGTTGCTGTTGCTGTTGCTGTTGCTGTTGCTGTTGCTGTTGCTGTTGTGTGAGTGGCCCTTGCTCCCTTCAGATCAGGGCCAACCGCGCGTCGCTCTGCGCGTTGCTGTGTCGCTCTGTGCAATGCATCCAGAGGCAGTGCCGCGCCTCCTCCCTCAGCTCGCACTACAGCACAGTGCTGCGTCCCAGCCGCCCCCCTTGCCGCGTCGCGCACAGCCGTTGTCCCACGCCGTGTCACGCGGACACACAGCCAATCGCCTTGCGTCTTTCTGCGCCACGACGCCTTCCTGGCTTGTCGCTTTGCGCCATGCACCGCCACGTTGCGGTCGGCTCCACACACACACATCCTGTCGTTGCGCTGCTCTTCGTGATATGCCGTGGCATTTGCCATTTGCCATTTGCCATTTGCCATTTGCCATTTGCCATTTGCCATTTGACACTTGATACAAATGTGTCCTCGCCCGTGCTGCGGCATTCCTCAAGCCTGCAGCGAGCTCATCCCGCATCATCGCCGGCCGCTCTGCACCAAAGCATGTGCGACGGGTCTTCTTCCCGCGGTGTTTGCTGCTGGCGCGCTTTTCGGCATCCCACGCTTGGCCAGTCCCGCCAATAGCCCCAGCGTCTCCCCGGTCCCTGGTCGCTACCTCGAGTTATATTTTGGGCGCATCGGTCTCCCTGCCCATCGTCCAGTTCGCCAGCGTTCAGCGATGCGTGTTCTCGCCGGTCTTCAGCTCGGGATCCTGCTGCTGCTGCTGCTCTCTGTCGCAGTCGTCCATGCCACAGCCCATGTCACACAAGCCGACGACTTGCTCTCTGGGGTCCATCGCCTGATCAAGTCGGGCCGCGTCGTACGTTTCCAGGACTCGTATGTGGGCCTGCTGCGCGATATTCGCAGTAGCGCCTTTGCTGCGGTGCCACCGTACTCGGCAAACGATCTCCAGCGAGTCGCTCATGAGGTCGACAAGCTGTTCGATATCTGGGTCAATCGAGAGTCAAAGATCCAGAACGTAAGTCGGCCGCATCCCAGCATCGCCCGACGGCGCTACTGACTTGCGACAGAGCTCGCTCCATTGATGCCATCAGTCGCGGCGTGGAACTCACTTTCATCTCCCCTGCCAGTACGGTATCGACATCATCCCGAGAAAGGACAATATCACCAAGAACTGGAAGTCGTATGTGAACGACCCCTTGAGCTTCCACATCAGTCTTGCCAAGCTGTTCATCTCCGCCCGCGATTTCCACACAAAGTAAGTCGCATGATATGCTCGAGGCGCTTCCATACACAACAGCAGCACGCCCCACGGCTCAAGAGAACCGCACTTGTTTCCAGAGCGTGTGCATCCTAGCCAGGCGCTTGGCTTCGCTCCTCTATCCGCATCGTACATTGCCACCAATCTCTGTCATGTGCATCGAGCTAACACGGTGCCGAATGGCAATCTCATACAGCTACTATATCCCTGCGCCATATGGATGCATTCGATCCTTTCTGCCGTGGTCCTTTGACTTTCTCGAGAGTTCAGATTACTGGAACCCGACCGTCGTCGTTGTTTCCCGCACCGGATACGCACGCCTTGTGGACATGTCGCCACTCTATGGCCCGTCCCTGAATGCATCAGTGGCCGAGATCGAGCCCGGAGACGAGTTGGTTTCGATCAATGGCAAGTCCTTTGACTCGGTGTATTTCGAGGTACCGTTCAGATGGCACCATGCATTTCAATGCGTCCAAGCGAGCGTGCACTTCGGTCCTGATGAGCGGGCACTCGTGTGTCTGCTTCTCGGATATGGACCGAATGCTTTCTACGAGGTTGCTAATCGGCGGCTTGTTTCCCAGTCGTACCAAAGCAAGACCGAGGCGGCGAACGAAATGGGCGGTCTGCGCTACTTTTCGTACCTGCTTTCTATGAGACCATCGGTGCTGTATCCTCTACCGACGGAGGAGGAGGACACGCAAACGTTTGTCTTTCGAAAGCAATCTGGCAAAAGTGTATCTGTCAAAGTTCCGTATCTATCGCTTGTCAACGGAACCTGCCTCCAGCCTCTCGTGCAGGGCGAGACAGTCCCCAACGTCACCGAAGCGCGAGCAGATGCTCGCCACTCAAAGCAGCGTCGCCGAGTAAGCTTTGGATGCTCTGTCGCTTGATCGTGAGGCACCCGCGCTCGTGCTTGAAACAGCTATATACCGTTCTCGGCAAGCTCAAGGTTGCGCTTATATCTATCTTGGCCGCATGTAGTCGACATCTGGCACCTTCTCCTACGAGAAAGAGTTTCGCCAATTCTTTCCCGATCATGCCACTCGGCGCTTCAGCCTGCTCTCCAGCTTCAAGCTCAATTCCACGCCCGAATCTCTGTTGTCCTGGGGTATTTATCGGCCCAACTTCACCAACCTCGGCATCATCAGTCTGAAGAGCTTCACCCCGTCAACTTCTGTTCAGAATACGGTGTCGTTGATTCGAGGACTGCTTGTCCGTGAGCTCGCCGGCACAAATGCTATTGTCTTTGACATCCGCGGGAATGGCGGTGGCGACATGGCACTGGCCGACTTGATCCCCCAGCTGTTCAAGCCCAATTTCCAGGCCAGGTAATGGTCTTGCATTGCAGTAGCACGCCGATGGGCTCTGGAATAGTGGGATCTCGACGGCTCGCCGATGGATGTTCTAAGATTGGTCGTGTAGTCCGAGAGCTCTGAGACAATGGCTCCAAGGCTAACTAGAGCCAACTCTGCTTCGTACAGCTCGGGCCGCTTGCTTATCTCCAAAACCAACACCGCCATCTTGCACACCACCAACGCGTCCTTGGCTCTTTCGGATTGGATACCGGGCTACTTTGATGGACTTTCGAGGAACCAGACATATGGCGATGTCACCCCGTTCTTCTCCGGAACTACATTCAACACAATCGGCACTGCATATCTCAAGCCCGTGGCTCTGTTCATCGACGCTTACTGTTGTGAGTGTCCTTGCATCGATTCAAACTGTAGCTGACTCTGAAAGCAGCTCGTCGACCCGTCGCTGACTTTGGGCTTGATGCTCGAATCTCCACCCAGACTCGGCGTGCGATCTCTTCTCGGCCAATATGCAGGACTCTGGAACGGCGCTGATCTTTGGTCAGGACCTGCAAACCGGCGGAGGAGGGTGCAACGTTGTTGCTTACAGCAGCTTTCTGATTCCGCTGTTTGGAACAAGCTCGGACAGCTCGAACAGCAGCCAAGTAGTCTTTTCGCCGCTTCCGTACTCGTCATACAACCAGAACAACAGTCACCTTGGTGCGGCAGACCTGCGGGTTGCATGGAGACAGGTGATACGCACCGGCACTCATGCTGGTGCCCTGATTGAAGACAGCGGAGTGGCCGCCGGTAAGCGTAGTCACCGTTGCCGCAATCCATCGGGCTCACATCTCATGGAGATAATATGACCCCAACTCTTGAGAACTACCCCCACACCCGATCGCAAAGCGACGTCCGCGTATTGACTGCCCTTCTGTTTGTCGAACCAGACTACTATCTCCGACCTTCATGGGCAGATTTCTTTTCCAATCAATCGACGCTGAGTCAGCTGGAGTATCTCGGACAACTGCTGGCTGATCTCGGCAGCCGCACGGGACAGAACAGCCTCGCGTGTAAGCGATGCCCCTCCGGTTGCATCTGTGGTCCCGCTGCGAATAGTGTGGGAAACAAACCTCACCTTCGATGCCTGTATCCATGTGCCACACGGGCATTGCGGCTTCCTGCTGCCTGCTTCTCCAAGAGCCGGTGACCTTTGCATGCCGCTAATCCTGCTCGTGATCATGGTTCCAGTTCTATTTGAGCCTCTGAGATTCGACATCCCTGTGCGAACACTCCTCGTGCTCAACAACATCACTTCGAGCGGCATCCGAACCTTTTATGTGAGCCTGGACGGCTCCGTGGTCGGATCGACATCGCTAGCGTCCACCGACCTCGCTCAGTTCAACATCGAGACCGGATACACCACCGACTCTGTCCTGCGATACCTGTCGCTCACCATCCTTGGACTGGATATCCGCGACAAAGCGGTTCTGCAAACCAACCGGCAGGTCCGGTTGATTCCTCACCAAGGCCTGAGCAGCGTCCCGTTTGCCTTTGACTTTACGCAGCTGCCGACTTTCTGCGGCATATACACACAGTCTCCAGAGACCGCCGGCTGGGTGCTTGCAAACGGCACACTCGCGATTGCCACCGACCCGCAGACGGGCCTCTACGCCAACAATGTCGACACATCCTTCTCTATATTCCTGAATCTCCCCAGCGGCCACTACAACTTCTCCGTGGACGCTCGGGTGGACACCGAGGCCTCATTCGACCTGTTCTTGATCCAGACGAGGAGCCGCAGCACCCAGAGAACATCCACGCTGCTTGAGCTGGACGGCCGCCCGCACGGCGCAAGGATGTGGCCATATAGCTTCCAGATCAGCAGCGACGCTGCCGAGATTGTTCTGCGATTCACATCGGACGAGTCTGTTGCCGCGACTGGGGTGCGCATCTCGCGGATATCGCTCAGGGCACTTGGCCACCAGCAAACGGATTCGGGCCCGCCTGGACTACCGTCGATCCAGAAAGTAACGGGACAGTCACTTTCTGGCATCAGAGGCCTGTAGTTTACTGATCCGTAGGCTCCAGCGAGCAAGCCATGCGACTGTTTCCCGGCCTGGTAGGCGATCTCTTTGATTTCGTTGGTTTGGGAAGCATGACCTTGAATACACTCGGTCGGTCCCATGTGTCGATGTGGGAGTGTGTGCATCCACTCGATGTGGGAGTGTGGTGCCTTTCGCTTGCGGGGAGCCATCTGAGCGAGAAAGTATCTCGATTCAGATCCAGAAACACATCAGTGAATGGCCATGGCCAGCGCGCGATGTTTTGAGGCAATAGCATACCCGCTCAACGACCAAAATCCGTTTTTTATTGGATTGGCTGTAGGATCACGGCGACCGGGACAGACAGCTGGGTTGATTCCCAAGCCTGGTTGGGCAAGTCAAGACATGCGACAAGCTGGGCGGTGCTGGCGCTGGATTTGGCAGCAGGCCAACAGGCCGACCAACCGCAGCCACGACCGCCCTGGTGCTTGGTCGCTCATCTGCACCAGCCTCGACACCCACATCTGCATCGCATCCGCATCGCATCCCGCCATCATGAAGAGCGTTCCGGTCACAGTGCTGACGGGCTTCTTGGGCGCAGGCAAGACCACCATCATCCTGTCGCTCATCGATCGGCTACCCAAGGAATACAACGTGGTCCTTCTGAAGAACGAGTTTGGCGACGTGCAAGTCGACTCGGAGCTGGCCCGCTCGACAAAGTCGCACGCCATCGAAGTTAAGGAGATCATGAATGGCTGCATGTGCTGTGTGCTTGTGGGCCAGATGAAGCTTGCTCTGCTGGAGCTGAAGGAAAAGTTCAGCCCAGATCGCATCATCATCGAGACGTCGGGCTCGGCCTTCCCAGGTATGTGGCAAGATCGCATGCATGGTTCCATGGCCAAGCGAATCTGGGCAGGAAGGAGAGAAGGCGGGCACCTGCCGACCCTCTGTCCATCTGCCAACCCTCTGTCCATCTGCCAACCCTCTGTCCATCTGCCAACCCTCTGTCCATCTACGGCATTGGCTTATCTGACAACTGTTGCTGGGCGCCCCGCAACCGGCTCGAGCAGCCCCGATCGCTTGGCAAATCCGCGAGCTGGCCGGCGATGGCTTCGTTCTGGACGGCATCATCACCGTGATCGACTGCGTCAACTTCACCGGCTATGAAGATACGAGCTACACCGCTCGGATGCAGGCTCAGTACACCGACGTGATCCTGATGAACAAGCACGAACTGGTGAGTGGCTGGACATGGGCTTGGTTGGTGGAAGCATATGCACCATCACCACCACGGCACAGACGCAGCATATGGACCGGACCCGTTGTCTTCGCCGCTCGGGAGATCCATCGGGCTGATCATGCGTCCCATGCGGCCGAGTCGACCTGGAGCCGGAATGCGCACCGATATGCAGGCTGGAAAGAGTGATGGATTGGCACATGTGCGATTCGCGGTGCTGATGAACTTGCCCGCAATCTCGCCGACGCCCAGGTGTCCGAGCGTCAATACGACCTCGTTCTCGACAACGTCAACGAGCTCAATACCGACACACCCAAGCTGAAGTGCGAAGGAACCCACGGCGTCTCGCCCGACTTGGTCTTTGGCATCGACACCAAGCTCTTCCAGCTCGGCAACGCACAGGAGCGCGAGAAATGGAACGGACTCATGGATCCCGAGCACCACTCGAACGAAATCGACCTCATCCAGGTCACCGACCCTGACATCCAGCCGGAGGCCGGCGCCTGTGGCAGTGAATGCGCCGGCGGCCACCACCACCACCACCACCACCATGAGCACAGTCATGGGCACGACCATGACAGCCATGCTCCTGCTGAGGCTGAGGCTGAGGCTGAGGCTGCGGCTGCGGCTGCGGCTGTCTCTCGCAAGCCTATTGACCTTGGCGAGTTTGAGCGATTCTTGGCAGCGCTGCCCAAGGACGATGTCTATCGAGTCAAGGGCATGCTCCGCATCAACGGCAAGATCCAGATTCTGAACTGGGCGTTCGGCCGACACACCCTGACTGAGGCGCCGCACCAGGAGGCCTTTGAAGGCGTGAACATCAAGATCACGGTTATGGGCAACGGCCTGGGTATGCTCGTCAAGCGGATCCAGGAGGGTTTTGGTGTTGATCACGTCAAGTTGATCCGGTCGGGACGCCACTGAGTGCGGTGATGCAGCGGGGCGATCTGCTTCGACAGGATGCTGCGACGCCCTGTGTCTGAGACCGATGCCCCAGATGCGCGTCTGCCATCGATAAATACAATCTCGGAGATCCGTTGATGCGGGATGTGCTGTGGAAGTGCCCAGACCGAAACATGGCGATCCCGCCGCCAGTGTTTGTGAGCGCCGTGGGACAAGCGCTGCAAACCTTGTTGGGCGTGAAGGCTCCCGCTGCCCGACTTGGACCGATGCTGCCCTCTTCGCGGCCATTCGTCCAACCGACCTCTGCCTGTCTGCCCACCAGCACCCGCTGCCTATCGGCCTGCGTCTCCCGCTCCAAACTCCCTCGTCGCTGTGCCCCCCCCCATATCAAGCCCCTCTCTCGAAACCTCGACACCTCACTGCTGCCATGAAGCTGTCCACAGCCAAGGGGCTGTATGTTGCATCGACCGTTTTGGTCTGTTTCGCCTCGCTCTCCATCATCTTCTTTGGCACGATCCTGCTCAAGATCCGGCCTGATGTCAGCAACATCCACAACGTGTTTACCGACTATGCTTTCCATGGTAACTGTTGGTTCCTGTCTCTGCCTCGCTTGGGGCCCGTCCCCGTCCCCGTCCACTCTCTCCCGGGAGGCCAGTGCAATAGCAACGAGCAGCATGCTGTTCGTTTCTACTCCACCACAGGGGGCCAGTGCGTATGCCGGTGTCTCTGCGTATGCTGATGTCGTTTGGTTTGGTTGGGACCGTGCGCCTTCAGCCTGGCTTGTCGCCGGAATCTTCCTGGGCATTCCGGGCCTCTCGGGCTGCGTCGGCATCGAGAACGGCATGCTGCGGTTCTACATCTACGCCCAGTCCCTCAACCTGGTCCTCATCAACGTCGTCGGCGGTCTGACCATCGGATTTTGGGACTTGATTCTGGGGACATCGTCGTCCTCGTCCTCCTCCTCGTCGTCGTCGAGCTCAATGACCGACTCGCTCGTCGAGGCCGGCAACGACTCGTATACTCGCTACTACATCGCCATCGCTCTGGCTCTTGTCGACGTCACCATCCTGGCGGCTATTGCTGCGGCTGCGTACTGCCGAAAGCTCAAGCAGAGGGAGCGAGTCATCAGGAAGGGTTTTGGCGACGGAATCGAGCTCCAGAGAAGCAACTCCAGCAAAGGCTTAGCCCACCGGACCGGGAGCTATTGAGGTGCATCAACTATACGAAGCCGATCCGTGGGCTGTCGGCCACTCGATCAATGCACTGCTGCGATGTGCTGCCGCTACCGAAACCCGAGGCGACTGGTGGCCTGTTTTGGTGGTTTGCCACAGCCTCGATTTGGCCCCTTCTATGCTTACGGGCTTCTCTGTCGTCTTGATACACCGCTGTCCAACCAGGGTGAGAGAGGATTCAAGCGACAGGGGGAGGGCCAAATGGTCGTCACCCTCTCGACCTTGTAACAAACTGCAATGAAATGCCGGGCGTTTATTTTCGTTTTGATTATTCTTTCCCCTTTCTGTCTTTTTTTTGGAGGGAGGGTGGACACGGTGAGTTGCTGCCGCCATGGCTATGCCTCAGAGCCTTTCCGTTTCGTCTTTCCGGTGTCGACAACCCATCGCACATGAAGCAGCATATCCTGGATGTCTGAGGATGGCTGGCTGGGGTTTCTTTGTCTGGTACTTGAATACACACCCATAGAGCCGACCACCCGCACCTGAGCCAGCACCAGTACCAGTACCACCCACAATCCGGTTGGTTCTGGGCTGCTCCCATCCTCGAGAATCACAGTAATGGTCTTTCGGGACTGAGGAGGACCTCATCGGAGCCCAAGTGTATTCTCGCATGCGTTGGCCGCCTCCCCCGGTTGCTGATTCATCTGCTCAGACAACGACTCGGAACTTGGCAAAGACATAGGGGTAATTGTGTTGGTACCAGTTGCGGAAGGTCTTGCGGCTGGCGATTGTCGGAACGGTGGCCCAGGAGGCACCCAGCACGACAAAGTGGTGATCGTCACTAGAAGTCGGACATCAGCGTTAGTACGTCATTGTCAAGGCTCGACTGTCGACGGATGTTTGTGTTGCTCGGGGAGAAGCAGGAACTGGTACTCACAAAAAGTCTGACGAGTATCCTGGGTACAGCTTGCTCGTCTCAAAACCCGGGAAAGGCCTGAAGTGTGTGCGGGTGAGCTCCCAGCCATTGTCGTCGATCTGAGAGACCGAGTCCGGGTCGGCTGGGGTTTCGACATCGACCGGCGTCCACTCGACAAAGCCACTGTTCCTTGGTCGGGCTGGCGATGTGCCCTTGGTGGTCTTGTCGACGCACTGGCGAATACGAGCAATCTGCTCCTCCGAAGGCAGGCTTCCCCCAATGGATTTGGCATAGGCGTCGGCTTGATCAAAGGAGACGTAAGCAGGCCAGCGGCTGGCTGGTCCGTTGGCGTCCTCTCCGTCTGCGTGGATGGGAACGGGGCCAAGCGCCGTTTTGACTGCCGCACCGTCGTCGGTCCAGGACTTTGGAAGCAGGCTCTCAGGCTTGCCTTGGGCGCACCAGAACTTGTAGTACTCCTGCACAGCCACAGGGCGATTCTGCACAGAGAATCCGTCGACTTGGACGGTCAGCTCGGGCGACTCGTTGTCCCAGCCAAAGACAAAGCTGCTGCCGGCATTGCCGTCGTCCTGTTCTCGGTGGAGCGTGCCCAGAGTGACCTGTCCAGCGGAGACCTGTGCGAGTGCAGCGGGTGCAAGAGGAACCAGGGGCTGCTGTCCAAGCCGCTTTGGTCTGACAATACCAGCAGGCGGCAGAGTATGGTCGGACTGGACGAGCATGTACAGGAAGGTCTCGAGATGCATGGCATCGTGCTCGAAACACATGCAGACGGCGCGGGCGGCAGTCTTGTCGACTGCAGTATCTTGGGCATCTGCCAGCTTGCAGATGATATCGCGAGCTCTGCGGCGCACTTGGTCGCGATAGGCGAGCACCTCGTCAAGAGCAGGCCAGCTGTTCGGGACGAGCGAGTGCGAGTGGCATTGGCTGGGATCGTCGACGATGGGGTCGATTCCGCGCTCAAAGATGGTGGCAAAGTACTTGGGCTCAGTCAGCGGCAAGTTGAAGGCCTTGGAAAGCTGAATATCCAGGAAGCCAGGAAGATGGCCGAGGTAGAATATGTACGGATGCCGGAGGGCAATGGGGGCCTCGAGATATCGGTCCGACGGGATCATGGTAGTCGAAACAACATCCCTGAGTATCAGCAGTTCCATCAGCACGCAACCGGATTAGCAAACGTGGGCCGGTGTCAAAGGAACGCCGTCGACAACACCGAGCAGCGCTGCACACAG
This sequence comes from Polychytrium aggregatum, assembly GCF_025602895.1. Classification (NCBI taxonomy): domain Eukaryota; kingdom Fungi; phylum Chytridiomycota; class Chytridiomycetes; order Polychytriales; genus Polychytrium; species Polychytrium aggregatum. Next base: position 88,468 of record NW_026516298.1, read on the forward strand.
GCGGTCCGATTCGTGGGCCGCCACTACAACTCGCCACTTACCAGGCATTCCACAGAGACTCCCACTCGGCCAGCACGGGGATGCCGTTTGAAAGCCGCGGCTCGGGAGAAAACACAACCGATGGCTTCTGGAACACAAACATACTGTATCGATCCGAGGAATCTTTCCAGCGATCGACGTGGGCGAGCCCGGTGCCGGCGGTAGCGTTGTAGACCTCGCTGTCCGAGTACTTGTACGAGTACTCAACATTGATGATCTCGCCGCGATGCAGGTGTACCTGGATCGAGTCCTGCAGATCGATGGTCTGCTCGACCTTGGACTGGTAGTATGCCTCATGGCGGCCCTCATGGCGGTTGTAGATCGAGAGGTAGCTGAAGGCGTCTCGCTCAAAGACCCTGCGCCCAAAGAGTCTGTTGATATGGTCGAATCCGTTCAGAATGAACTCGGCCGTGACTCCCTTTGGATCGTCGTAGGCTAGCTTGACGTCCTCGGGCTTGTTGCGGCCGTCGATACCGCAGAAAAAGTCGTCGCCGGCGTTCATGGCTGCGCTGGCCACGCGGCTGAGAAAGTCGCGGGCTTGGGCCCGAGTAAAGTTCCCGATGGATGAGCCAAGCCACAGGAAGCTCTTGTGGACGGTCTGGGGGATGTTTGCGCGGATCCACTGAAGCGAGTCGTCGTAGGTGCCAAGAAGTCCGACAAAGCGGATCTCGGGGTATTCGGCGCAAAGGGGGGTCAGGCAATCGCGCAGCGAGGCCTCGGACAAGTCCAGGGCATAGTACGTGATGTTCTTGCGGTGCTTTGTGATGGCATCGAGGAGGTACTTTGTTTTCCTCATGGATCTGACGAGAAACGGCCCGGCGAATCAGAGCGAGTGGAGGTCGGGGGGGGGTGCATGAGGGTGCCGCTGTCGGCGGACAATCACAACGGCTATATCGCGATCCAGGGTGGAAGGCAGGGACCAAACTCACCCGACACCAAGCTCGACCAGCACCGAGTCGTCCTGGATGTAGTTCAGGATCATCTCCTCGGCGTGGCGCTTGAAGATGTCGATCTCGGCATTGAAGAGATAGTACTCGTCGAGATTGGTGATCCTGTCGTAGATTTCCAGGCCGAGGTCATCGTACAGAACCATTGTGGGAATGCTGCGGATCAGGTGCTCTGAGCCCGTGTCTGGGTGGGTGAACACCACTCGGGGCGACATGAACTCGTTGATGATGTTCTTGACGAGTCCTTCGGGAGACAGGTCCGAGAGGCCAAAAGAGGCTGGACGGATGTCGATGATTTCAGCGCCGGAGGCGGCGGCGGCAGCGGTGGCGGGAAGAATCTTGTGGGGCGACATGAGGGGCCTGTGAACAGAGCGTGCGGTGCGGGTTTGGCGAGTGCAGTCGATGGTGCCGACGAGGGACGGCAGTCGCAGGGACCTATATATGCAAAGCGGTGCGATTCGAGGGGGGGGTGCGGGGGAGTGCGGGGGAGGTGCACCAAGCCGAGGGAAATGATCCGCAGCGGCCTGGGGATTGCAAGCCAAATCACGCGGGCGTGTCGTTTTGGAGCACTGGGCCACGGGGAGGCGACTCCGCACGCTTTGAAATGCGTGCGCCGTTCATTGGGCGAAACAGCAACAAACAGCAACAAACAGTGGCGGGGTTGCTCAGGCGGCAGAAGAAGGCGGTGGGGAAGCACCAATCGGGGCAGCGGGGGCAGCGGTGGGGTATGCACGAACGGGGCAGATGTGCCGCGGGGCGGCGACAGACACGCTGTGATGGACGAAGGACAGGCCGACGGGGCAGATGTATCGGGCAGATGCACTGGGCAGATGCACCGGGCAGCAGAGGCCGGGAACGGTGGCCGGTGTGGTGTCGGGAAGAGAGCACGGCTGGCCCGGTCAAGCCGCGAGCATCGCAGAAGCCTCTGCGTCGCCATGGCCATGAGCCCGCAGCGCCACCGCAAGCCTTGGTTGCCGTTCGGCGCCCGTGAGCAACGGCTGCAGGATGGCGGTTGTGGGTGTTACTTGTCGACCATGCCGAGCCGGTTCTGGCTGAATCGGCGGGCCGTGCTGCCATGGGTGGTGCTCCGGGCTGCCCCTCCCCAACAGGGGCAGCAGTGCAGACCGCATTTCGAAATCCAGGTGCCCCAAACGACACCGCTGCCGATGCCGACACCAATACCGACGCCGATACCGGCATTCCACGTCCGTCACGGCCACCCTCGATTTCAAAGCTCCCAGGCGTCGCCACAGGACTGGCCACAGAGATTTCGAATACCTGCGCCCTGCGAATCGGCAAACGGAACTTTGCTCGCAGCGGCATGGGCAAGCACAATCGAGCACGGGAATCCTTGGGATGCACAGATTCGGTCCAGCGTCGAGAACCAAGAGCAAATCCGGCGAGGAAAACCGCGGGCCGATAGGGCTCTCAGTCACATACTGAACATCTCACATCTCACATACTGAACATCTCACATCTCACATACTGAACATCTCACATCTCACATCTCACATCTCACGCACCGGTCCCGCCAGCCAGCCAGCCCCCCGCATCTCAGTCGCCGTCATGTCGGCCCGCCCGCTCCCGCCAGAATCCGTTCTCGGTCCGCAAGTGCAAGGGGTTGGGGTTCGGCTCGCGCCCGTGTCCGTTCGTCGTGGGTCGGCGTTCCGACCCTGGCTTTCCCACCGCGCCAAGGCCGGACGACCTCTTGATCTGCGCTTGGCTCGCCCGCCCCTCTCTGCCCTCCATCCACCCACCAGCGCTCACTTCCCTCTCCAGCGCAGTTACCATGAAGCTCCTCCAGTCTGCCCTGGCCATCTTCCTCACGGCCTCCGCCGCCGTCTCCGCGGTTGCTGCTGCCAGCCAGCAGGCCGTCATGTCCGATGCTGCCAACGGCCGCCTGTCCAAGCACAGGTTCGCCTCGGCCGCGGCTTCCAAGCATGTTGTGCAGGCCGCCATGTCGACCAGCACCGTCGATCTCCACGGTGCCGACGGCCATGTCCACACCTGGACCGTCTACAAACACCAGCGCTTCCCCAAGTACTCTCTCCGGGTCAAGAAGGGCAGCGAGCTCTGCGACCCCGACGTCTCGCAGATCTACGGCTACCTCGATGTTGACGAGGAGAAGCACGTATGTGTCGTTGTTCCTGTGCCGAGACCTCTGTACCCGCTCTCCCGTTGATGCATGTTGTTTCGCTTGGTGCATTGTATTGCTGGCCGCTCGGTTGTCTCGTGGCCATGGTTGCTCTCCCGAGGCTGGGCAGTGCAAGTCGTGGCCTGCGGATCGACTGGCGGCGTTCTGTTGCGGGGCTTTTTGTCGTGATGCAGAGCTGCGTCACGGCTCGAGTGATCAGGGGCTGGGTGATCAGTATCGGGCTTTATATTCCGAGATCAAATCTGCGCGTGTATCTGGCGGGCCTGGTTCGATCAGAACGATTTCTCTGTCCGGGTTGCTGACGCTCGCCCCCCGTGCTTTCGCCTCCAGTTCTTCTTCTGGTTCTTTGAGTCTCGCCACAAGCCCGAGTCTGATCCCCTTGTCCTGTGGCTCAATGGAGGCCCTGGCTGCTCGTCGCTTACCGGTCTCTTCATGGAGCTGGGCCCCTGCCGTGTTAATGAGGGCGGCCAGGGCACCACCTTGAACCCTTACTCCTGGAACAACAAGGCCAACGTCATCTTCTTGGACCAGGTAGCGTTGCCTTCCGTTGCATCCGTCCTTGCGTGTGCGTGTGCAGCTGTCGATCCTATATTGACCATGTGGTGTTGTCTGCGGCCGCCTTTCTGCCTTCCTTGTGCCCGCATAGCCTGTCAATGTTGGCTTCAGCTACGCCGATGGCGGCAAGCAGACCAGCACCACCGTCGAGGCCGCCGCCGATGTCTTTGCCTTCCTCCAGCTCTTCCTCGGCAGCAACGAAAAGTACATTGACCTTCCTTTCCACGTCACGGGCGAGTCCTATGCCGGCCACTACGTCCCCGCCATCGGCAAGGTCATTGCCGACCACAACAACGAGGCCGGCCCCGATGAGACCGAGATCCTGCCCATCAACCTGGCTTCTCTGGCCATCGGCAACGGCCTGACCGATCCCCTCAACCAGTACTCTGCCTATGCTGATATGGCCGAAGACGAAAAGTATGGCCCCATCTTGGATGCCGATGTTATCCAGGACATGCGCAACAAGTTCCCTACCTGCCGCACCCTGATCAACTCCTGCTACAAGTACCAGACTCCCTTCACTTGTGTGTAAGTTTCCATGGTGTCGCCTGGGCTGTTATTGCTCCGGCACTGTCGCCCTCTCATGGCCGTGTCCGATCTGCCGGGCTAACGCGCGCTTATTCGCTAGCCCCGGTGCCATCTACTGCAACAACGCCATGATCAACCCCTTCCAGCAGACCGGCCTGAACATCTACGATATTCGCAAGAAGTGCGACAGCAGCAACCCCCTGTGCTGTGAGTTCTCGCGACCCGCGCACACCGCTCTGAGCACTGCTGCGTCGATCTGCTGTGTCCGTTGCTGTGGTCAGCTCCGCTCGCCCGGCTTGATTCCGTAAGTTGCTCAAGTGATCTAACTGTGTTTGCTATTCCTTTCCTCCTTGTGCAGACTCTATCCTCACCGACATCGAGTCGTTCCTGAACCAACCTCAGGTCCAGCAGACTCTCGGTGTTGATCACGAATACAAGGGCTGCAACATGGACATCAACATGAAGTTCATGATGGCCGGCGACTGGATGCGCCCCTATGTCAACAACCTCCCTCCTCTCCTCGACGACGGAATCCAGATCCTCATCTACGCCGGCGATGCTGATTATATCTGCAACTGTAAGTCGCACCCGGCTGTTCCTGGCAGCGATTGCCAGCGGGCCACCTCGACATTTGCGCCATCCCCCATGTGCAGTGCGACGCTGCAGACTGGCAGTCCCTAATGTCTCTGTCTTGTCTGGCTGTAGGGATCGGCAACAAGAACTGGGCTCTCGAGCTCGACTGGTACGGCCGCGACGCTTTCCAGGAGGCCGAGGATCTCGACTGGATCTCGACTACCACCGGCAAGAAGGCTGGCGAGTTCCGCACCTTCGAGTCGTTCACCTACCTGCGCGTCTACGAGGCTGGCCACATGGTTCCCTATGACCAGCCCGAGCACTCCTCGGATATGATCAACGAGTGGATCAAGAAGACCTCTTTCTAATTTCCCATGTCAAGACATCCGTTGCGCCTGTGCCGAGATGGCTTGCGACGCGGATCGCTGACCTCGAGAGACGACAGAGTTTACTTCTCCCGTGCCTTTTCATTTTCTTGCCTCTTTGCAGCCCTCGATATCTTTGGTCCTATTTGTGCGGGCCTGCTTTCGGATCTGCCCAGACCAGGGGTCCTTGGCCTTGTGCTGGTAGCTGGTCGTAATTGAGAATACATGAACTTTGCCGTTGCCGTTGCCGTTGCCGTTGCCGCTGCCGCTGCCGTTGCCGTTGACGATGTCGCTGCCCGGCCTTGCCGCTCACGTGCCGGATCGAACCAGGTGGCCCAGTCGTGGCTGTCTGTCGATCGCCCGTGTTTTCGCCCTTTTTTGACCCTGCCCATCTTCGCTCCTTGGTTGAGCACCTCCGCGCGCACATCAGCTTCGAGACCCGACCGCCAACGTTCCAGCCCAGCCCAGCCTCCCGTCCACGCATCGAGTCTCTGTTCGTACACGGCTGCAAGTCATGTTTGGTCAGTCTGGGTTTGGACAGTCGTCCATCTTTGGCCAGCCCAACCCCGCTGCAACTCCTGCCTTTGGCCAGCAGCCCAATGCTGGTATGTCTCCGAATCCACCATCTCGATCTCGGTGCGATCAGCTCATGTTGCCTCTTTGGAGCTGGTCCCGCTTGGATTTCTGGCTCTGTGATCCGTCCATGTGCTTTTTTCTTCTTCTTGCATCCGAACTGGCTGCTGCTGCTGCTGCTGGATGACGCTGATCGCCGCCCACACACCCGGAGATGATCTATCGTCAAGCCCCAGCTGATTGGCAATGGCGGCTCGATGCCAGTGCCCCAATGCCCCAGTGCGCACGCTAACCATATTCGCTGCCATGTTTCGGTCAATAATTCAGGCTTCGGCGCCCCTGCTAGTGCCCCTGCCTTTGGAGCCGCCCAGCCCGCAGGCTTCGGTCAGCCGGCCAACACAGGCTTTGGCGCACCCGCTCCTGCCTTCGGATCTGCTTCGTCCTTTGGCCAGCCTCCATCTGGCTTTGGCCAGCCCAGTACATTCAACAGTGGAGCCGGCACAAGCTCAGGTAGGGCTGATGGCGTGCATTGCATGCGATCCAGCCGATTGCTGGGTTCATGGAGAGCCGTCGCTAGGATGCGTGCATCCGCATCTTTTCCAGTTCGAGTTTGTCCTTTGGCTCGCTGGCCGATTCACTCATGCTCGTCTGCTATCCATGCGTCTTGTTGTGATCGGTTTCGTGGCCGCTCTTGAACCCGCAGCATTCGGGGGCTCTGCCTTTGGCTCGACGCAGAACAGAACTGGGTTTGGTGCCGCTGGCCCCGCTGGAGCAGCCTTTGGGGCCGCAACACCTGCCGGAAACGCTGCTTTTGGAGGAGCCGGGGCATTTGGATCCGCAAGTGCGTTCGAGTTTCTGGTCCTCGCTTTGGACGGATCGGCGTGCATATCAGTGCAAGCACCTCTGCGGCCGCATGCTTTGGACGGACTGTAGCCATCGGCGGGGCACTCCGTTTTGAACGTGCTCTTGACATGCCTGGGACTCTCGAGAAATCCCGCCACGGCCTGAGTTTACTGACCCTTTCGATCACACTTTCTTTATCCCACTCAGGCCAACCTGCTTTCGGTTCTACTGCCACGGCCGGCGGCGGCCTCTTTGGCGCGAAGCCCGCGGCGAGCGTCTTTGGCTCGGCATCAGGCGCTGGATTCGGAGCTGCGAATCCTGCCTTTGGTGGTGCCGCTGCCCCTACGGCCTCAGGCTTTGGTGGCGGCACCCTCGGGGGCTTTGGCAATTCCTCGACTCAAACCACCCAGAACAGCAACAACGGAACCGGAAATCCCAGCTACACTGCAACCTCCGAAAAAGAACAAAACACCAGCACCAGCATTTCGTTCCAGAGCATCAACGCCATGCCTGCATACCGCAATTGGTCCTTTGAGGTGCGTCCCCTCGCCTTGCAATCGTCATTTGAGCGCATCCCGTCCTGGCGCGACCCAATCCGACCCGATCCGATGGGTGTGTCGACAGGAGTTTTGTTGTTAGCCGTATTCTGACTGATATCTTGCGCTGCACGCTGCGTGGCTGTTGCGCTCTGGTGCCGTCTCGCCTGCATCAACAGGAGCTGAGGGTTCAAGACTACGTCATGGGCAAGAAGCATGCTGGCGCTGTTCCTAATTCTGGCGCTGCCGGTGCCGCCGGCTTTGGACAGAGCGCCTTTGGGGCTGCCGCCCCCTCTGCATTCGGAGCCGCTGCCCCTGCAACTCCCTTTGGCGCTGCTCCATCGGCCTTTGGTGCCACTACTCCTTCGGCCGCTGGCTTTGGGGCAGCACCCGCTCCGGCCTTTGGCGCCGCCGCAGCCACACCTGGCTTTGGTGGTGGTGCTGCCAGCACCGGTGGCTTTGGTGCATCGGCCTTTGGTGGAGGTAGGTCAGCTGCTCCAGCCTAAATCTCTCTGAACGGTCGGGCTGGCATGATTGCCCTAACGCGGACTACTTATTTCTGCCATCTTCAGGTACCTCAGCCTTTGGTGGAGCCAAATTCGGAGCAACGACTCCAACCACAAACACAACATTCGGAGGTACTCCTGCTGCAGCCTCTGCCTTTGGCAGCGCCGCTGCCGCCAAGCCCGCTTTTGGATTTGGTGAGTACTTTTGGGCGCATCCTGGAGACTAGACGGCTGTTTGCGGCCTCCCTCTCCGTCGATCTGTGCCTTTGCTCATCACAACCTAACACCATCCATGGTATTGTTGCAGCCCCTGCAGTATCGGCCGCTCCTGCCACTCCCTTCGGAGCTGCTGCAGCGACACCCTTTGGCCAGGCGACAGCGGCATCCGGTCTTTTCGGCGCCAAACCCGCAACAGGGTTCGGTGCCGCTGCTGCCACACCAACCCCTGCAACTCCCTTTGGTGCCCAGACGGCAGCGGGTGGTCTCTTTGGGACCGCGACACCAGGTTTGTGCTTGATATGCAACGCTGTTCTCGTGCATGGCCGCAGGTTCTGTGACGTTGCGCTCAGTGCAAGCCTGCGGACACTGTCGTCCGCTTGAGACTCCATGCTCACCTCGTTGATGTCAATAGCTGCTCCCTCAGCATTTGGTGGAGCCTTTGGCGCTGCAGCCACTTCTGCTCCTGCTGCAGGTTCTCTCTTTGCAGCTCCTGCCACAGCTACCCCGGGTCTCTTTGGCGCCGCTCCTGCTGCTAGCGCTGGCACTGGGCTGTTTGGTGCGGCCACCCCTGCGGCCGCACCCGCAGCTGGCGGGCTGTTCGGTGCTGCTGCTTCTAGTTCGAACTTGTTTGGCGCAAAACCTGCAGGTAACCACTTCCGCAGTCCCTTTCGTCGCTCTACTGGACGGCGCTGTAATCTTAGCATGGCTTATGGTGAAGCGAAGTTGGCAAGGTGTACTTGTCTTCTTTGCTCAAAGACTAACGCAAACTTGACATATCTCAGGCTTTGGCCTTGCAGCGACCGCGGCACCATCCACAGGCCTGTTCGGCGCCCCAGCCGCTGGCACCACCGGAGGCCTCTTTGGCACGGGTCTGGGACTGGGTGCCGCGGCGGCTCCCGCCCTTGCCGCCCAGCCTGCAGCACCTGCTCTCCAAGCCAGCATCGACAAAGCCCCTTATGGAAACCTACCGCTGTTCCAAGGACAGACGGCAGGCGCCGCCATGGCGCAGGGTCCTTCCGCGGTTGAGCCGTTGATCCAGTCCAAGAAAGAGAAGCCTGCCTTCACACCGCACTTCAAACTGACACCCAAGAGCATGAGCAAGATCAAGCTTCGAGGATTCGTGCCCTCGCCCTCCACCAAGCTGCCCTCAAACAAGCCCTCTGGCGCGGCCGACACGGCCTCGCTTGGACACTTTGATCTGTCCAGCAACCGAGACACCCTTGGCGAGTACGATATCGACTCGACGTTCGCGCCTCGTAGCCGCAAGCAGATGACGACCTCGCGGGTCAAGAGCCCCTCCAACAGCGCCCAAAGCGTGCGCGTCCGGTTCGACCCCTCCATCGACACCACCAGCCCGTTCGGGACTCTCCGCGTGCGCCATGACGGCGGCAGCCAGGCTGATGATGACTCTGTCAACAACACCCCCAGCAAGCCGCCATCTGCCCCTCGTGGCGCCCTGACCTCGCCCAGCTTCGAGTCAACCGATCCCAACGCCTATCCCGAGGGTGATCAGAACAACGGATCCGATGCAGCTGTCCTGGAGGACTCGGACGACTATTATGTATATTCCTTCGAGCCCGATCTGAGCGAGCTCCTTGATATGAGCGACGATGAGCTCCGCCAGGTCAGCGAGTTCAAGGTCATCCACGACCATTTTGGCGAGCTCCAGTTCCTCGACACGGTCGATCTGCTCGATGCCGCTCCAAACAAGAAGCGGAGCGGTATTGCCTCGATCGTCGACAATGTGGTCATCTTCCGACTCCGTGAATGCGAGGTGTACCCGGACAATGTTGAAAAGGCGCCCATCGGCCAGGGCCTGAACGTCCCCGCCCGCATCAGCCTCAAAGAGTGCTGGCCGGTCGACAAGTCTACTCGCGAATACGTCAAGGATCCGCAGGACCCTCGCTTCAAGAAGCACCTGACGCGCATCAAGAACCAGCCCGACACCAAATTCATCCATTTCGACATTGAGACCGGTGTCTGGACGTTTGAAGTCGAGCACTTCAGCAAGTATGGGCTGGGTGACGACGATGACGACGACGATGGCAACGGCAACGAAAATGGCACCGGCAGCGACGATCAAGATCAAAACGGACACGAAGTCGACAATGGAAGCGGCCGCGCACCATCTCGTCGCGATCATCGCCCTCGCGACGGCGGCTCTGCACCGCTGGGCGGCAGCGCAATCGATATGGATGGTCAAGAAACGGATGATATCCAAGAAGCCACCGAACCCTTTGCCGACCTCGTTGAGGATAGCACCGAGCTTACGGAGCCCACTCAGGAGTCTGTGTTTGCCGAAGATTCCTTTGCATCGCTCAAGAGGCGCATCGGACGATTCAACGATACTCCATCATCGAGCGTGTTTGAGAGCTTTGGATCGTCTGGCTTTGGCGGCCTTGGGCAGCTCGAGCAATCCGTAGCGCCTTCAGCCATAGCCAAGCGCAGTAACCGGCTCAAGGCCGCTCTGTTCAAAGCCAGCCCAAAGGACCGTCCATCGGCAACGGGCACGCCCTTCCACAAGGTCGGAGACAAGCGCAAGGCTCCTTTCAGCTCCACCCACGGCGATGGCGATGATGACAGCCAAAGCGCCGACCTTCTTTCGTTTTCTGCTCGGGCACTGCGGGATGCGGAATCCAGCGAGGCATCGACGCTGCAGCCTCCGCCCTCGTCAGCGTTCCTGTCGCTCACCCGCAACATCCAGGAGACCCTCAAGGCCGTGACCGAGAGTGGCCTCCTCCCGCGCGACAAGAGCATCCAGTTCAAGCACAGCGGCGAGTCCCCTGTGGCCGTCAGAGCCGACGCCGGACTGTCGTTTGGCCGCCCCTTCAGAGCAGGATGGGGTCCTGGAGGCGAGTTTGTGCAAGTCGGCAGGTGAGTGCCTCTGACTTTGACAGAGAGCCTTTGCTTGGACACGCGCAGTTTCCCGTGCACTCTTTCTCTTGCCATCGTTGCCCAGGGCACTTCTTTTGCCAGATTGAGCGAACACATGCAGCGCAGTCGCCGAGATTCTTGGCTGCTGCGTTTTTCTACATTCATTCCGATTCGAGGGCCATTCCCTGTGCAAGCGTCCTTTTTCTTTACATGGCGACTTGTCACGCTTTGTATGCGACTCCTCCCTGGCTCGTTGCGGAATCTGGTGCCAGCAATCGAGTTTTATGTTTGGTATCAAAGATCTCCCCTCCCCCATTCGTTTGCTTGCTCCCCTGCTCTTGTCATCGCCCCCGAGTCCGTTCCGCCCTCCCTCGCCCTCCCTCGCCCCCTTCTCTTTATCATCGGACTGCCCTTCCTCAGCCACGGAATGGGATTTCTGCTTTATACACCCTGTGTTTAGTTTGCTGTGACGGGTCCGAGCTGCATGTTCGAATAAAGATCTGCTTGAGCGATCGCATTGACTGACTGTGCTTGCCACCTTTCTCTCTCCTGCAACATGTTCCAACGGTCCCGATTGGTCAACGCCCTGTTCGTTGCTTGGGATCGGCATCCTCCCTCCATGTTGATTGACGACGAGCAGAGGCAAGTCCTTCTCGCAAGTCACGGTCCATCGCATCCGCCCGTTTGGCACGACGGTAAGGCTGTCGACCTTCGAGCTGTTAGCGCGTGCTGTCTGCAAATGCCGACTGTGATGCTTGCCTCTCCGTTTGCGAGCAAGTGCACCTGCGTGCTTGTTTCAAAGCGGATCGAAGCAACGAGCTGACGCCACCGACTGGCTGTGTCGACTTGTGCAAATCCAGGCGGATGCAAGCGATGCCCAAGTACAGCGACACCAACGCTGCCTCGAAACGCTCCTTTGCCACACCGATCTCGATCCTGTCGGCAGTGCCAGCCGAGACCAGATGGCGGTCGACCACGAGGGCACCGACGCAGCTGCCATCCCACACGCCCGTCTGTCTCGCACCCAGCCGATTTGCTTTCAAGACTTTGTGGAGCTGACGGCGACCAAGGGAACGATCCCCTCCATCTTTGACCGCGAGGAACAAATCCTGTGGGAGCTATGCGAGTCGCTTTGGGACGAGCTCGGCCCTGTCCACGAGCAAGCAGCCGGTCTCGACGGTGCGCGCGCCACCGTCGTTCTCGATGGCGCTCGAAGGGAAAAGATCAGCCAGTGGTTGAAGCGAGCCATCTCAACTACCATGCAACAAGATCTCAGCAAAATCAACGACTCGGTTCGGCACATCCTGGTCCATCTTGTCAACCGACAGATCGGATCTGCTGTGAGAGTGGCCGTGGACTCGAAACACTTCCGCCTTGCGGCGCTGATGGCGCAGATCGGCGGAGCAGGCTCCCGAGTCGCCCTCCGCAACATCAGCGTCGACCAGCGCAGCAAAAGCTACTCTGGCCACGGCGTTGTTGGATCCAGCCAGACGGCACCGGGTGTCCGTGCGCTCCTGGCGCAGCAGATCAATAGCTGGACCCAGTCCGCCAACGACCACTCGTCGTCCGTCGTTGGCCAGGAGCTGGACCATGTCTATCGGCTGTTGACGGGCGATGTTGCTTTCTGGAAACCGTCCCTCTACAGCTGCCTGTCGAACTGGAGGCAGGCATTTGGTCTGTTTTTCTGGTACGCCCAAGGCGGCAGTCTCAAGCTCGAGGACTGCATCGGCCAATACGAGGCCACGATCGCCCGCTGCAACCAAACCAACGCCTCGATTCCGGAGCCACTTCCCTCGTACGCATCGAAGCAGCAGGTGGACATCTCGACGGACCGTCCAAAGGACGTTTGTTTTCATCTCCTCAAGTACTACCTCGATACAGACGAGTATCCGCTCGAGTTGGCCCTCAAGCCGGAGAACCTCGGGCCCCATTCGCTGGACAGGCGGCTCTCTTGGCTCCTGTCGCTGATTCTGGGCAATCTCAAGAGCCGTGTCGATCTTCCTGGCCACTTTAACGCCCTGACCGAGGCCGTTATGTTCGAGCTCGAGTCAATCGGCTTATGGCAATGGTCGCTGTTTGTGGCCATGTTCATGGACTCTCCGCTGCTGGTTGAGAACGCAGTGCGCACGACCTTGGCCCGGTACTATCGCCCTCCCAAGCACTTCAACCCGTGCGACTGCGGGCTGCAAGGCATCCACCAGGAGCCGGATCCCATCGATCACGGCGTGCACGAGCAGGAGACGAATCTCTGGAACTTTGTTGTCAACAGAATCGGTGTGCCCAAGGCTCTTGTCTACGAAGCCTGGGTAAGTTCGTCGCGCGACGGTAACGGATGCGACGGGTGCGACAGATGTAACAGATGCGACGGACGAGACAAGGCACAGTGAGACTGATGCTTCGGCATCGCTATGGTCGGCGTCCTCTCCCCTCGCCGTCTTCGGATGTCCTATCTGACTACACAGCGGTGACATGTTGTGTTCTCCTGTGACAATCTTTGACACTCTCTTTCTTCTGCTGTTATGGCAATGCTTTGGCGGGATCATTTGCATGTGCCGCGCCATGAATGGATGACGGACGGCCACCCGACACCAGGCTCTGTTCGCACGCTACAACGATAACAGCGTTGCTGAGGCCGAGTATCTCATCCACGCCGGAGACTTTGTTGGTGCGCACTATCTGATTGTCACCAAGCTCGCTCCAGTCTGGATCATTCAAGGTAAATAGCGTCGTGACTTTGGGCTCTGCCCCCTGGGCCAAGCTTGCTGTCATGTGTATCTGCACGTACGGACGGCGTTGTTTCAATCAGAGCCTGATAAGTCTTGTTCACTCTGACCATGCATCCCTCACAGAAAACTTTGAGCCCCTGAAGACCTTCTTGAACAGCCTTGAGTCCAAGCGCGAAGGCGTTGACGGTTTTGAAGACTGGGACTGCGGCGGTGGCCTGATTCTGGCGTACATCGAGCATCTTGAGCGGAGCAGGGCTGATCAGACTCTGGCCAAGACCTGGGCCTTGGCTGAAGCCAAGGAGAATGCCAACGCCATTTTGGAGCGCCTTGCCCGAGCCGGCGAGGGCTTTGGACTTGGATGGCTCCAGGGTGGCAAGCCCGCACAGCGTGCCTCTGGCACCTCGGCCGATGCTCACGCTGGGTTTGTGCTGACGGCCATGTCCTCCCGGATTGTCGATTCAAGAGCCACACTTATGACGGAGGTGAGCAACTAGCGAATGCGGCTGGGTTGGGCTTGAGTTGGGGCTGTCGGTCGCTGGGACGTCGTCTCGGTGCAAGTGCGGTGCCTGCCGTTCGTTGAGGCTGCCACTTGCAATCCGACGCCATCTCACACAACATCCGTACGGCTTTCGGTGTCATGTCGCCTCTCAGCTTGCAGCCCGAGAGGAAGAGCCGTCCCATTATTCCATTCCTCAGGACTGTCTGCGTCGGCAGGTTGACGAGCTCGCGAAGCACTGGTTCAACGAGGTTGTTGCCATCTACTGAGCCTGCTCCTCAGAAGAATGGACGAGGGAAGGGGCACACTTTGCCCGGGGGGGGGAAACCATGGCTTTGGAGGCAGCGGTGTGTCTCCTCTCTGGTATGGCAGCGACTGTCTCCCCCCTCTCATGTCGATTCGGCCGCATGTTCCGCCCTCATCGTATCTGTGTGTCATCCGACGACGCCGCCGCCGCAAACCCAAGGGAAGCTCAACAATGCCTTCGCGAAACTGAGATGAAACACCGGAAATTTCGACCGCGTGGTTGCATACTCTTGGATACGATTCTTGAATGAGATTCTTGGATGTGATGCTTGGAAGGTATTCATCGCCAGCACTGACGGGTGCTCTCTTCAATACACCGGCTCCTCCGAGGAATCTCCGGGTTTGGTGGTCCTTGAGTCGAGGCGAGAGCGGCTCGGACGTTGGCGACCACACCAAGGCCACGCAACATTCCGCGCTGCCCCGATGACGGCGCAAATTGCGATGCGGGACCAGCAACCTGCGGCGGTGCGGGCTCCGGCTGCGGGGCTGGTCATGCTCTCGGCGGCGATGGTGCTGGGAAGGATCTGGCGGAGACTGGTGGCGGGAGGTCCACCGAATTGCTCCAAGCGACCTCGACGGCAGCGGAAAGCACTTCCCTGCCAGCAATCGCTGCCAGACCCTGTGGTCCGTCTGGCGCCGAGATTGTTGGGGTGGATCCGGCGGCAGATTTGTCTGCCCGAAGCTTCTCTGTCATGCCAGGCCGCTCGGCTGCAAGCGGGGTCTGGGAGCCGTCCAGCGATAAGTCCGTACAAGGATTTTTTGCCGTTGCCGTTCCCGCCACCCAAAGCCCCAGGCGGGATCCGGACGCAATCGAGGAGAGGGAGGGAGAGGGAGAGAAAAAAAAAAAAAGGAGCGGTGCGTGCTGGGAGAGCGTGCGAGTGGTCATCAAGCCTGCTGGTGAGGCAAATGCCACAGCCTCGCAGGAGAAATTTTTCCTCTTTTTCTCTTGTCCATGGCTTGGCAAATTGCAATTGCAAACCAAACGGACTGTCGACATGGCGGCATCCGCAAGCCCGATGCTCAACACACCTCCACGCGGCAGGACAGTCCCGCATCATGACCGGCGACGAGTGTCTGTGGGCCAGAGATACCGGCGCCGCCATCCCCCGTGGCCAGCGGAGGCCGCGAGACGTTACGGTCTGGGCCAAGCGGAGGGCCTTGTGGCGGCAGAGAGCACGACGGCCGCAAGACTGGCGGAGCCATCGATCGGGGACGGTCGTCTGCCGGGGGCGTCTCCGCCAGTGCTGGAGTGATCCCCCTCCCCGCCTGACTCGCCTGAGCGGCGGAGGAACGGACGCTGGAGGGGGTCATGTTGCGATGCGAAAGGAGCGGAGCCGGCGAGGCCGACGAATTGATGACTGGTTCGTGGACCCAGCGCGACTGGATATTGGCTGGACAGACGAGCACACCAATCGCCCCGTCTGGGCAAATAAGCTGCCCAGTCGGGGCGTGCGGCCGCAGCGATGGTTGGGGGGCGCTGGGGGCGAGCAGTGCCGGCGGCCGATGACTGCAGCGGAGAGACAGGGACGGAGAGATCCTGTTCAGTGCGGAACACGACGGGCACAGACGGAGCGGTGCCAGAGACATGGCTGGAGACACTGGCGGAGGACACTGGTGGGGTTCGGCGGAGAGCACCGCGGGAGGCATCTCTTGGGGGCTCGTGGTGCAGCGGATGCCAGGTGCCTGGCGGCGTCGTCCTGCGTGCTGCTCCGTCGTCTGGGCCGTCGTCTGGGCCGTCGTCTGGGCCGTCTCCGCCGTCTTGGTCTGGACCGGCTTGCTTTCTGCCATGGTGAGGCTTGCGCACGTTTGGGCCGCCTATCTGTCCCGCTGGACGGTCGGCCGGTTGTCTCCTCGTTGTCCGATCGCCATGCTGGTTGACGCATCCGCCTCACGGATCTGCCCGCCGGCTTTGGCCGAGTCCCCCGCCAGCCAACGGATATCACCCGCAACCGCCGCTTGTTTCCTCGACAAACCGAAAAGGATGACCAGCCCCCGGGCTTGCGTCATGTCCGCTTGCCCGGGCACTAACCGGTTACCCCCGAAGGTTGGCTGCTTCATCTGCAGTCACCATGACAGTGTTTATGGCTGCAGGCATCATGGGCCTGCAACCCAGAACGTTCGTGGCATGTGGGCCCGACAGGCAGGCACCAGGCAGGACCAAGCAGACCCGGGTTGGGGCGCGAAAGGCGGGCTGGGGGGAGGAAAAAAGGATGCTCGACGACCCGGCTGCAGACGATGCCCACGGGATTGGCCGGCGATGCCAGGGCATTCCGAGGACGGTGACCGGAGGTGAGCAATCGGCTGGAGGCAGCAGTCGCAAGACGACAGCAGAAGGAAGCATGCGCTGGTGCTCAGCACCAGGTGCTGGTTCACCCGAGCCCATGGCTCGCCACATTGGCTCAGCAGACTCTGGCATGTGCGTCGGCAGCAGCAGCAGCAACAGCAGCAGCAACAGCAGCAGCAGCAACGGCAGCCGAGGAAGCTGAGGCGACCCATGGTCGTGCGCAGACACATGCGCGTCGGCTGAGCCCAGCGCCACACGGGCTGGGCGGTGGCGGGTCGGCCTGGTACCTGCCGCCCTTGTGGCAAATGAAATCAGGCCCCCTGTTGTGGCTGGGGCGCGTACAGGTGGGGCAAGCCCTGAGCAAGGCGGCCCGCTGGCCGAGGGCCAGTGTTGCTGTCGACAGACGGCCCGCGTGGGCCCACTTTGCGACCCCGCTGTGTTGTTGTTGGGGGATGCGGTGGCGGCGGGTCTGTTTGGAGCGCCCGTTCGAGTCATCAGGGGTCATCCACTGTCCCGGAGAAGCCCGCCTCACCAATCAGTCCGCCGGATGCATCCGCGCTGAGTCAAGGCGTGACGGACACCGACCGCACCACACGGGATGGGTCCGCCTATCGCTGCGCGGGGAGGCACAGGAGCGGCGCGCTGCGTGGTGTGGTTGGCTGGCGGTGTGTTGCGGCGTTAGTTGTGGAGCGCGCCGGATTGGATTGGGTTTCGGCAAGGGCGAGATTGGGGAAGGCGCTGGATTCGCACAGCGAGATTGCGTCGCCGACAGGCAGCGGTGGCGGACTCTGACCGATCGCGCGAGCAGAGTATGAACAGATTGCCAAGGCGAGCGGCAGGACAAGCAAGTCAACACTTGGGCAAGGCGAGTCAACACTCGGAGCAAGCGAGTCGATGCCCAGACAACGGCCGCCGCAAGTCAACATTGCCGGCAGACAACACCGCCGGCAGACAAGCCGCCTGCAAGCGCCCGTGCCCGCCACGCCAGGGAGACAGTGCGCTGCGGACCGGCCGTGCGTGCTTGCTGTCCGCCGATGGCGCCCGTGTCCGGCTGTCACTCGCGCTCATCCGTCGCTTGTTCGACGCCCCCACTCGTCACCGCTCCGCTCGCCGATTCGCTCCGCATTGATGTGCCCGTCGATCCAATCGCCCCCCCCCGTCCGACCGCTTTTGACCCTCCCTCCGCCAGCCCATTGTCGCTTTTGCTGGTCCGCCCAGTCTGGCTCGACTGTCGTTGGCTGTCCTCGCCCTTCCTCAGGCCCCCCGTCACCAGAACACTCCTCGCATATATATGCCCTGGCGGGCTTCCCTGGCCCTTGACACCCATCCGTCGCTCTGTCCTTTCTTCGGTCGACGCTCCCCTCCCCTTGCGTGTAGACGCTTCTGCATCGCCCGGATCTCCTCCATCCGTGCTGCCCCTCTGGTCTACGCTGGCTTGGTGGGTGTTCGGCTCCTCGCCCTCTGCTGCTGCTGCTGCTGCTGCTGCTGCAAATGCTCATGATGACGCCCACGCCAACCCTGCTGCTGCTGGGCCTTGCCTGGCGGCCTGCCTCGATGCCACGAGAACCTCTTTTTGTCACGCTCCCCTGTCAGCACACCTGCCAGCTCGCTCAGCCTGGCCAGGCTGCTCGTCTCCTTCACCGCTCTAATTCGTGCTCGTTCTCATAAATACTCTCCACAGCTTTTGCCACCCGGCTCTCCACCAGACCCCCCCCTCCAAGGTTCTTCGCTGCCCTAATCTGCGCCATCAGCGAAATAATTATTGCCCACCCGTCCTCCAACTGATACTCAACTCAGCCCCAAGCCGCTCCGTCCCACGAGCAACCCGTCCACCCATCCCCCACCCACCCCCACTTTCTGCGCGCTGCGCCGCACCCCGGAAACCCGCACCTCGTTACATTAATCGTTTGATCGCCGGCAATACTCCGGTATCCCACTTGCCACCCTTCAAGCTTTGCTGCTCGGCCACCTGGAGCCCCTCTCCTCTGTAGAAACAGCTCTCTCCGCCCACCCCACCCCACCCCACCCCACACCTTGCCTGAACAGCCCCGTGTCTACTTGCGACCACTTCGCGGACACTTCACACCAAGCGCCCTCCACCCCGGAAAATATTTCCCACGCCACCATGGTCTACATTACATCCGATGGCTCGTCGCTCAAACTCGAGCGAGTCATGAGCAAATCCGGCACATCGCCGCATGCAAAGTGGCTCGGCGAAGACGCTGTCTCGACCCACTCCCCTCCTAACATGGAAAAGAATTCGCGTCCGCTTGTGCTGTCGCCACCCCAGTTCTCCCTCAAGGGCTCGCCCTCGGTGTCGCCTCGGCTGTCGGGTCTCTCTCCGCTTCACAGCCCCATGTTCAAGATTCCCAGTGCCCCCAAAACTTCCCCCAAAAAGTCGATCCTCAAGAAGCACCAGCCGTTCGAGGCCAAGCACTCGGGCGCCTTCCAGGACCCGGCCAGCGCCCATCTTGCCTCTGGCCGAGATACAGGCTACAACCCCATCTTGTCGCTGCCAAACCATGAAGCCTTTATGGCCCAACGCACCAAGAAACTCCAGCTGTCGTTTGATGACAACCGCATCGAGCAAATATGCTTTTTTGATCGCCTAGGCTGCCCCTTCACAGTCCACGACGCCCTCCAGGTCGAGGTCGAAGACTGTGACGATGTCGAAGCTCCGTCGGCCACATTCGCCCATTCCAAGATCGACACGAACGACAGCGATGAGGGCCTGTGGGAGATTACCTCCACGAACCTCCCCAAGCTGAGCTCGTTTGGCGGGGTTCACATCATGCTTGAAACGTAAGCGGCTTGGCTGGTGTGCGTGCATATCGCCCGGCTTGGGGTATCGCTTGTGCTGCGCCGTATCCAAATCTGACACTCTCGGTCGTGCTGTCCGTATCCCGCGCGTTTAGCATCACAACCGAAGCCTCTTCCTTGAAAGGCGACATTGTCGTCCGCAACCTTGCCTTTGAAAAGAACGTTGTTGTGCATTATTCATTCAATGACTGGGTGTCCAAGTACGAGCGAACGGCCGTCTTCAGCCGCGTTGCCTGCCATCGCAACGGCGAATATCCCGGTGTCGACATCTTCTCGTTCGAGCTTTACCTGCCGGGTTTGCAGCCCGTCGCACTGGACTCGCCCAGTCTCAAGAACTACCGCCTATCCTTTGCTCTTCGATACGAAGTCAATGGCGATGTCTTTTGGGACAACAACCACGGTCGAAACTACGTCATCGAGCTCACCCGCAGGAACCCTCTGCCCCAGCTCGTTCCCTGCAAGCTGATTCCAGCGCTCTCGAGCCCGATACTGGCGCACGCATCTTCGCCAGTGCGTAGCCCCTTTGGAGGCGTTCAATCAATCTCGCCTTCGCCCCTGGCACCCTACGCCTCTTCCCCAAATGTCGGCAACTCGCCCTCGTCGATCTACCGCGTCCCAATCCTGTTCGACTCTCGGACGGACGCTTCTGCCCGGCGGGTCAAGCTCGTGGCGGGCGCGGCTCCAGCACACAGCTCTCCTCTGTTGGCACGAAGCCCCTCGCGCGAGAATCCCGGTCTGTTGGCGCCCAGCTGCTCGTCGCTGCTGAGCTCCTCTCCACAGCTCTCCCCCCGAATGTCGTCCCCCATATACCACTGCACGTCCTATGTCCATGAGATGCCGCTGTCATCATCACCGACAATCCACTCCCCAGCGTCCCCAGGGTCGTCGCCGTCCTATATTGCAAGCAGCCTGAGTGTTGGCCTCGGACACTCGCGGCAGTCGACACCGCCGGCACGATCCCCGTCTCCCTCCCAAGCACGCCGCCAGTCGTACTCGCGCATCGCCATCCCGCCCGCCCCAGGCAGTGGCCTTTCCCCTTGCTCGAGCCGAAGCGAGTTGGCTGGGCCAACACCGGGCTCGCCTTCGTCACCCACGGCGATTCCGTACATTGTTCTGGCCCGCAATGGAGGACGCCCCGCGTCGCGACGCCCTTGATGGGCTTTGTTTCGGAGCAAGTTCGAGGAGGCCTCAGGATGAACTGTTGTTTGACCGGACCCGCCTGCAAATGGTCCTGCGGCAGCGTCACCCGCGGATTCGATGCAACGACAGCGGCCTCGCTTCGGCTCCACCGTACTTCTGGACCCAACGTGCCGTGCTCTCGGCTCCCGCTTGTGTTTTGCATGACAGCCCGTATGACTGCACCAGCTTTGGTCGTAGCTTCTTTGTACGCTTCCTACTATTTTGTGCCTTTTGATTTGCGTCCGTCCCGGACCCAACTGGCGGACTGGGCATCCAGGCTTCTATGACCTGCGGGCCCCACGCCGCATGTCCGTTCGCCGTCAAACCGGTTGCTGTCTCAATCGAACGCGGGACCTTCTGTCTCTCCTGCCTGGCAGCGCCTGCTTGCTACCGGGCTTCAGTGCTATGTATATTCTTATCTTTATTTGCTTTTTGTTGTGCATCAAGTTTTTCTTGCTTTTTGGAATACACCTTACTCATCAACAAATGGGACACCCTCGCATTTGAAATGGGCAGGCGATTGTTTGTTCCCGTTGGCCGTGATCATACAGCCAATCCAATAACGGAACACCACGGATTTTGGTCGTTGGTGCATGTTATCACTCCACACATCGCCCGCTGGTCATGACCATTCAGTGATGTGTTTCTGGATCTGAACCAAGGACGCTTTCTCGCTCAGATGGCTCTCCACAAGCGACTTGATCTCCAGGTGTGCTCACAGTGCCGGGAAGCCAAGCGACTCGAGAAGGCCGAGCATCTTGATATTGATACTCCATGGAGCTGTCCAGAGAGTCGAATGCATCCAGCCCACGGAGACTCAGGCTCGCCAAGTACTTTGAGCAATTCATCCACCTCGGATGCCAGAAAGCGACTGTCTCGTTTCTCTCTGGATTGACTTTAATCCATACGCAATAAGCAGATCGAAGGCTGTGGTCGCTCTCGGATCTCCACAGTCCTCGCCCAGGCCCAGAACCCCGGAGTGACTGTGGCGCCGAGGTGCCTGTTGTGCGCTGCTGCACGGGACTGTGTCGCCGCAGCCTTGGTTGTGCAGGGCAGCGTGCCATTGCCAAATGCGCATGTGTGCGACCTCGGCCGCCCGTGTTCGATGTCGCGTCGGCCCATGGCGGCGGGTCGAGACCCACAGCAAACGCAACAGCACCGCCGTTGCTGCGATTCAATGTTGCCGCATCCAGACAGCCGAACAGAGCCGAACAGAACCGAACAGAGCCGAACAGAGCTGGTGCAATTCGCATCGATGCAACCCCCCCCCAGTCGACCATTCGCATCGGCGCAGTTCACAGAGGCGATCCCAGCCGGCCTGGTCCGAATCGACACAGGCCGAGTCCAGACGCCCGCCTTGCCTGCCGTCTTGCGTTCTTTCGCTGCCGCTCCTCCCCCCAGACTCGCACCAGCGCACTCGCACACGCCCTCCTCTTGGCCGCCGTGCGCATCGCACAACCGATAGGCGCCCCTCATCCGCCCCTTGGGCGTGTCCTGCTGTTTCGGGTTTCCTGCCCTTCGTCTTCTCCATTTGGCCGTCGCTTCCCACCTTTTTTTTCTCTCTCTCTCTCTCTCACCCTCACTCCCCGCTGAACTTGCTGCATACCCAGACCTCGTCCGCTTCCATCGCCGGCATCCCTCCGCCACCACAAACCATATCGCTATCACAGCCGATACCACAACCAACCAACTCTCCCCCATCGGCGGCTCAGCCAGTACAGCTCCACCACCTCCCATCAACAGTACCTCCCTCGCATCCCTCTTCGTCCGCCCAGCATGGATAGTGCCATCGCCACAGTCCCCTCCGATCAGCAGGCTGTCGACATGGACAAAGACGTCATCTCCTCCCAGGTCATCGACATCTTGATGGACGAAGACTCGATCCGGTCCTCGGTCCCCTCGCTGCCGGTCCTCTCCATCGCGCCCTCGGATCTCGTCGACCTCATGCGCTCGGATTTCTTTAACCTGCTGCTTGTCGACGTCGCCGGCGAGCAGACCGAGCGAGCCATCCCTGGCGCCCAGCTCTTTACCCAGTTCGAGGTCTTCCGCTACCGCTTCGTGTCCATCCGTAAGCGCCAGTTCCGGCAGTATCTCGAGTACTGGTCCGACCAGACGCTTGCCGATGTCGAGATCGAGCCCAAGCAGCAGAATCTGGCCGAAATCCAGTCGATGCCGCTCCGGTCGCTGGCCCTCGTGGACTCGTCGTCCGAATCCATCGCCGAAGCAGACATGTCCATCGACGGCGATCTGGAGCTCGTTGGCCTGTACCGCTCGTATCTGAAGGAGCTCTTCTCGGATTTCGACAGCAAGTCCGCGACCGAGCTCGATTTTGAATACGGCATCTTTGGCAAGGGCGATCCACGATTCGCCAGCCTTGATGGCGGCCGTCCTGTGGATATCATGGAGACTGTCGCCACCGCGGGAATCCCTGACGAGGGTGAGGATCTCTCAAGCATGATGATCGACGACTTATACCCGCCCACCCCAGGCCCGCTTGGCCCGCAGAAGGACATGGCCCGGCTGCAGAGCGATCTCGGTCTTGACCGCATGGCCGATACCCACTTTAAGCGCCGCAACCAGTGCAGCCACGTCGTTGTCTACGACGACACGGGCGCTCGCTATGGCTTTGCCCATTTTGTCGCCCAGGCCATCAAGGACACCTGCGATCCGGGTGTCAAATTGGGTGTCCTTGAGGGCGGCCTGGATCATTTCAACGCTTGCTTCCCGATGCTCCTGACCACTTCCAAGCGCCCCAAAGCCATCAACAACAGCTTCATCGACATCTCGCACCCCGTCGACAAGCTGCGGCTACTGCAAGCCCATCTGGTCGACTCGGTCTGGTACGGCAAGACCAACCCGGGCGACGAGCCCATTCCGATCCTGCCCCAGGTGCTGTATCTGGGATCATGCTTCACGGCGACCCAGCCGCTCGTGTCCCAGTACAATATCAAGCAAATCATCCGGCTGGGCTGGGGCTTTGTCAATCACTGCGTGGATTCGGACTCGGGCAGCCCTACGGTCGTCTACCACGACTTTCCCATCGACGACTCGCCCGATGAGCCCATCATCAATCTGTTTGAGCGGACTGCCGACTTGATCGAGGCGGCCAGGCTGAAAGGAGAGGCTGTTTTGGTATGTCGTGGCGATTCGACGCACGCGCAGTGTGGGTGCTGGGGCCTCGCTCCAGACCCTGCTTTTCCATTCGGACCACTTGCTGCACAATGCGGGCGACGTTTTGTCTGGAATCCTATCAGCACGATCGAAACTTTCCCGGGCGGATCCATGACCGAGCCGAGTCCGTTTCCGTTGATGTGCCTGGTATCTGCAACGCTGACAGTATTCTGGCTCCCCGTGTACCTACTATTTACTCTCTCCCGCCAGGTCCATTGCCATGCCGGCGTGAGTCGCTCCTCAACAATCGTTCTGGCGTATCTGATCAAGTTCTGCTCCATGTCTCTGTACGATGCGTGGGAGCTGACGTATCGGGTAAGTTGGTAGCAGTCCGTCGACGCCGGTTCGAGTTGACCGGGATCACTCGGCATCGACATCGATATCGATATCGATAATCCTCCTCCTCCTGGATCGAGGACATGCCACTGTGGAGCAACAGCGCTCCATCGACTGGAATGGGTCCGTCCCCTCGGCTGGACCTGTCCTGTGGGCCGAAGCCAGCCATGTCAACCGGACGACATGATATACAACGACTGCTCAAAGCTCAGGCTCAGTGCCGGGCCACTTGCTCGTTTATAGCGCCCCGTGCGAGGAGCGGCGGACTTGCTGAGCTGACACCGCGCCAATGTTTTTCAGTGCCGCCCAATTGTTCGTCCAAATGAAGGATTTGCCCAGGCCCTGCAGCAATTTGCCGCGCAGTTCACCAAGCCATCCTCAAACAGCCCGCATCTGCCGACCTTCTGGATGAGCG
This sequence comes from Polychytrium aggregatum, assembly GCF_025602895.1. Lineage (NCBI taxonomy): Eukaryota > Fungi > Chytridiomycota > Chytridiomycetes > Polychytriales > Polychytrium > Polychytrium aggregatum. The sequence goes on from NW_026516298.1 coordinate 112,914, forward strand.
ACTCGTACATCAACTACATGGACTACATCGACTGGCAGTATCGCGTATCGCTGATGAGCATCTGTGAAAAGGAAGAGTAACCGGCATCGGACCGAGTTGGACAAGCGCATATTCCGATGGACGAACACTGCTCTCTCTGTGGCCCACCCCACCCTCACTCCTTCGCGGCCGTATTATTCCCAATCCGTTCTTTCCCACTCACCCTTGCTTTCCCACTCACCCTTCCCTCGCCGTCGTTTCCCTTCAAGCCCTGCTCTGCTACCTGCTCCTCTTTGGCCGACTCTTGGGCGACTCCGGACGTGTATAGATAGATATCAGTCGTTATTTTAGCAGGGAGAGAGCCAAGAACATCGCCTTTGTGTATACCCAGTTGGCTCTGTCGCTCGGCTTTGCTCAATCCCCCTCTGCCTCACGGCACTCGATTGCCAGATATTGACTCTGGGCACTACGTCTCCCCAGTTGACTTGCTCCCCTATCCCACTCGCATCTCCTTTGCTCTCGTTCGCCATGTCTGCTCCAGCCCCTGCTGTTTGTCCAACCCATCGCCCTGTGCCTGTCGCTTATGACCATTCACTCCTCGACTGGATGTGGGGAATTTTCCCTCCAAGGCCGGTCAAGTCTGCTTGATGATGGTATTCAACCCTTTCTCCTTCGATCTCGAGAAGACTTGGGTCTCTTTTCTTCCTTTCCTCTCCTCTCTGTTGGCAAGCCCACATATCCTCCCCTCGCCACTCCAGAATATAATCCGCTCGCACCGAGTCAGCCACTCCATCAGTGCGTTCTCGCGGGAAAAGCGCCAGGACAGGCTTTCGCTCGAATGCACCACCACCACCACCACCCCGGATGCTCGGCGGTCTCAATCGCGCAATTACCCATTTTTGCGGTTAGAGACGGAGTCGAGAGCGCCCTTTTCTCTCTCTCTCTCTCCCGGGCAGGTGGTTTCAGGAGGCGAGCGGGGGAGGGAGCCAGATCCGCTGAAGGCAAGTCGAGCCCAACGTATCAGTCGCCGCCGAATGTCCCCGCTCAAATGCCACCACACGGCGTCATCAGAATGCTGCACAAACGAAAGCGCTCTCCCGCCAGTGCTGGGAGAAGCGCGCGAGGATTGGGTCTACAGAGCCAAACCAAGGACGAACTCGACCGCGAACGGATGCAGTCCCGTCCAGTCTGAGCGCTGCGGAGAAGCGGTTTGAGGTTGGCGCTCTGGCAGCCCCAGACGGGGCCAAGGTGTGACTGGACGGCGCTTGGAGACGGTGTGAGCATGAAACGACACAGGCAGGAGGCGGCATTGGAGGGCGAACCGCCCGACGCATAGATAAGAGCGCCTCTGGGACCCTGCTGCTATTTCAATGTTGTCCTCTCCGATCCATATCTGCCTCTCGATCTTGTCCAGCGCGTGTCTCTGACATTTTCGTTTCTCAACAAGTCATTCTCAGCTCAAGCCTCCGATAGCTTTCGCAATGATTACTCGCACCTTCCTGTGGCCCTCAACCGACGCCTCGGAGGTACGACTTTGTCAGGCAAAGAGGCTCGCCGACCCACTCAGCGATGCCATCGACCTCCCTGTGGGGCAGCTCTGGCCAGAGGGGCGGTGGGAAACGCAGACTCCTAAATCCTCGCGTCCTCTCCAACATCGCTTCTCCTCCCCTCCTCGATACAGGTGATCGTAACAGGCGAATGGGACTCATGGAGTCAAACTGGCCGCATGCAAAAGGGTCAGGACGGCTTCCAGCTCGCCGTCCAGCTTGATTCCGAGCGCTTCTCGGCCGGATCCCGAGTCCAATACAAGTTTGTGGTGGATGGCGAATGGCGTTCCAACAAGGTCGATCCCATCGATGTCTCGGTGAGCTTGTGTTGCTTCCAATGCAGAGTCTCCTTGTCGCCGATGCTGGGGGGAAATGCAATGTATGATGGATGAGGCATGTGGTACAAATGTATGATCCAGGATATATGACATTAGGCCTTTCCGCCCTGAATGGCGTCTGACCTTGTTGTTGGGGACAATCTTTCGCTCTGGCACAACCAGGAATACGGCAACAACTACTTCATTGTCGAGCCCGAGGAGACCGCCGCCTCCAACACCAAGCTCCCTCCCAGCGAGCGAGTCGAGCCAGTCGTAAGTGTCGCATGAGCGTCATCGGCCCCGAGAGACGAGACAGAGCCTCTGCACGCCGTTTAGCCAAACGTGCGATGCATTCTTGAAGCGGAGTAACCGAGCATGTTATTTTATCTGATTATGGGCCCCCATCTATCCTGTCCCAGACTGCTCAGTCTCCGTGCTGCTCTGGAGCATGCTCTGGAGCCCCCCGAGCTGCACAGGAGCTGCCCCAGCGTAAGCCCCAGGCCCAGCCCGAGATCAGCCTCAAGCCCAAGGTCGAGATCAAGACAGCGCCGATCCCTCCAGTGGTTGGCGTGAAAGCCGCCCCGAGCAAGGGTCAGTCCGCTGCTGCTGCTGCCGAGTCCGTTACTGCTCCCGCGGCAAGCGGCAAGGCTGCCCCGGCAATCTCGGGAGGAAAGAAGCACTCCAAGAAGAATGGCCGACGCTAGAATACCCACTTGCGCACGATGCGATGCGATGCGATGCGATGCGATGGGAGAGCATTGATGAATGCCATCGTGCTCGCTCGCGACGTCTGCATTCTCAAGGCATGTGAAAGAATGCAGCTCCGTTCACAGTTGGGTGTGTAGACTTTGGAAGCGTGTGCCTAGAAATACCATCGGGAATAAAGCGAATCCTCTCGGGAGTCTCCGAGTGAAGACTTTGGCCCCGCTGCCCTGCCGTGAGCGCTGAATTTCGGCCGATTCGAGTCAGAAGAAGCAGCAAGCCGAGCTCACGGACTGTCGCGGTGACGCAATTTTGGCGGGACGACAGATAGACACGGAGGGCGGGCTCCAAAGCGCACTGGGTCTCGTCCGGACCGACTCTCGGCGGCATCGGGTTGGGGGGGGGGCTGGGCTCGAGCAGAGAAATGTGCCTTCGCGGTCGTAACTCGCAAAGGAACTATGGGCTTGATCCCAGAGAGATGACCACGCTTTCTCTGAGTCCTGAATGCACTCGCATCCACCCAATGTGCTCAACTCAAGGGAGGTCAGGATGGGACCACTCGCCGAGCTCTTGTTCGGAGCCATCGCCATTCAAGCAAGCTTGCAAATTGACGACAGACAAAAGTTCCTGTAACAGCGATCGGCCACTGGACCGCCGCCGCTGGGTAAGCACCGCCGAGCAGCTTTGGCAAATGAAACCTTATATTTCGGGGTGTCCCTTTGTTCTTGGAAGGGCCGTGCAAAGAGTGCGTCCAAAAATTGAAGATTGGGGGCAAAATTGATGGGTACAATGGCAAGAGAAGGCAGGAAAACTATGTGACATGAAGTTAAGGGTGCTGGAAGCAGGTTGGGGGAGTGGGCGAGAGACGCAAAAGCCATGTACCACACTGTCTGTCCCGAAGTTCAGTCCGATCGGGAGAGGTTGCACGAGTCGGCGACCATCGACAGACAGTAAGACTCGAGCCATAGGTATCTGCAAGTAAAAGGGATCAACAGGGTTGGAAGGGCAGAGTTCCCAGGGCCAACGTGTCGTTGGAAGGGTCGAGTGCGAGAATGAGCTTGGCTCGACAGAGGGAAGGTTTCCTCGTCGTTGCTGAGCTCGGGCTTGGGACCGAGAAAACGATTGGGATGAAAATCGGCTGGATTGGTTGTGCTTGTGTGGACAGCCACTCAAATCGAAGAAGGGATCACACCCGATTGCAGCAGGGTCGCAACCGACCGGGACACATGTAAAATCGACCAGCAAGCTCCAGAGATTCATGAGGCGGCAGGGCTCCGCATATCCGTTCGAGCACCGGGCTTCAGCAGTAGAACCACGGGTGGCTGAGAGCATCTAACAGGGTCGCTCGTTCGTGAGGGCTGACGCACAGCATCCAGTAGATCAGATGTACGGCTTCATTGGAAAGCGGACACCTGGGCTCGTTGATCTTGCCAAAGGAGGCTTGCTGGATGCTCTGGAACGGAGCATCGCCGGTGAGCATGATGTACAGGCAGGTGCCGAGTGCCCAGACATCGGCCTCAATACCTCCATAGCGCTCACCCCGGAGCATCTCCGGCGAGGCGAACTGGACGGTCCTGCAGGCAGGGAGGAGCAAATTGAACCGCATTAGCCCCTGATCAGATGGCGCCAAAGAGCGTCTTGGATTGCGCGGGCTTTGGTGTGCAGCAGCGATCAGCACTGGAAAATGGGTTGGGGCACTGCCGCTACATACCCTTGGAAGGAATTGAAGACCACAGGCTGTGCTGGCGCAACGATGGTGGCCGAGCCAAAGTCGATGAGCTTGACCTCAAACCGTTCGTTGATCAGAATGTTCTCGTCCTTGAGATCGCGATGGATGATTCCGAGAGCGTGCAGATCGCGGACAACAGTCAGGATCTGCTTCATGACAAACTTGGCCTGATCCTCGGTGAAGCGCTGATGCTGCTCGATGCACTCGAACAGATCGCGCGAGCTTTTGCGGGTCAACGAAGGCGGCTTCTTGGGCGCAGGATCGCCGTCCAGAGACTGTGCTGGCGAGATCGGAGGCGAGGTGGCCGACGCAAGCGAGTCGACCGATGGAGGATGTGGGCAGCCGTACGTGCCCGTTGAGGACTGGGACCACTCGCATGAATTGGGCGTCAGTGGCGACGGAAACCCGGTGCTGACTGGACCAGTCGAGCCATTCAGGGACGAATCGAGAGCCTCCCGGCTGGAAGTCCATGGGGCACCGTGGATTTCTGTTATTAGATAGCCAAAATGGTCGTCGTCGTAATATTCCAGGAATCGGATGACATTGGGATGCTGGATCTGCAGAAGGACAGCCGATTGCAGGCATGCGTGGGGCCCAAATGTGAGCATCAGTTGGTCGATACATCTCGCAATTGGGCGAGTGCTGCCGACAAAAGACATTGACTTGTGCTTGGATCGCAGCGCACATTGCGGATATGCACTCTCTAGGCGGGCTGCTGGCCGCTTCTGGGGACACTGCCTGCATGGCAAACACGGCGGAACAGAGATACTTACGCGTTTCAGAATGAACACCTCGCTTGGGACCCACCCAAGATCGGAATCGAGTATCCAGCTGTTTGGATGCACCTTGGACTTGCGGATGAACTTGACGGCCACTTCGACGCCATCGCATAGTCGCTGAGCGACGTAGACAAAGCCAAATCCGCCAGAACCGAGCATGTCTCGCAAGACATATCGGGCGCTGAAGCTGGGATTCAGGCGATTTGGATCGAATTGCTGCATCGAGGCGGGACGCCCGCAATAGTCCGACGGCTTGACGATTGGGTTGCTGTGCGGGATCTGAGACGAGGGCTTGCCGTAGGAAGACGAGTACGGGCCGATGGCCGAGCGGGCCTGAGCCTTGGACGAGGTCGCGGAGACGGGCATGTGGGAGGAGGCCTGGGAATGGGATTTTGTGACGATCTTGAGGGACCTGCTCGGGGAGACCTTTTTGGAGGCGGCGGACGAGGAGGTCTTGGATGGTCGTTGCGAGGCGGCGCTCATGATAACGATCTCTCTCGGGGCCGAGGCCGGCGGGTCGATGAGCAGATATACGCCGGGAGGGGGGGGGCTGAGGCAGCGATCAAGCACGGCGATGCGGCGGAAGGACGGACCAGGGACTGCAACAAGGAAAAGCTCCGACGAAGCGGTGCGGTTTGGTCGTTCAGGAGGGGGGGGCCGATCAGAGGCGGACGACTTGCGGTCGCTGGAGGAACGCGAGGACCTGGCGGCTGCTGGACAAGGACGATCGGCCAAGCGGCTGAGATCGGCGGCTCGCTCGCGTCGGGATGGGCAGAGGACCTGGAGCGGCTGCGGGCTCAGATAGGGAGAAGGAGCCGGGGGGCCGCCTCTGGCCGGCGCACTTATAAGCGAGAGGTCAGATGGGAGGAGGGAATAGCCAGACCCCCTTGGGCTGGAGGGCTGATTGGGCAAGCACTGGGAGTTTGATCAACCGCATGGCCAGCGACGGTAGTGTCTGTGACGTCCAGGGCTTTGCGGTATCGACAGCGCCAACAGCATCGGTAGTGTCGATAGAATACATAGGGTCAGCTGAATCGCTAGCGTCAGTGGCATTGACAGTGTTGATAGTATACATATTGTCAGGAGCACCGCCAGTGTCAGTGCCAACAATGTCTCCACAAGCAGAGCCGCCCAGGGAAGGCACCAGGTGAGGCTGGCGAATCGGTAATGCATCCCGCCGCCGGCCACAGGACTGCCCATCGTGACTGGCGAGGACGCCGGCTCCTCAGCATCTCTGTGGATTTGGGCTCTCCCGCAGGCTGGCCAGGAAAGGGAAGGATCCAGCCCAGAGGAGGCAAGAGGCGGGCCGGCGATGGGCGGGAGGGCGGCTGGCCTTCGAGGCGTGTGTGGCTGTCTCCCTGCGACCGCCGGTCGCCGTGTCCATGTGGTCGGCCCGCCAACGAGGATGCCAATCATGACCTCGAGAGTCCGTGGAGGTGGAGGGGGGGGGCACAGACGGTAGCCCCGATGCAGAGAGGTCCAAAGACATTGGAGTCCATCCTGTGAGCTTGACAGGCAAACGAAGGCGCAACGAGACGCAACGACGGGTAAGCGCACGATCCCATAGTCCGTCGATCGTCGTGGAGTGCACACGACGAGAGAGCATGACAGAGGAGGTGCCCGAAGAGGTCTCGGCCGCGATGCGTGGGTGTGAGGAGCAGAAAGACGAAAGGTCGGAGAAACACCATGGAGGGGTGGGGTGCAAGTATAGGACCCGCTGAGCAAGAAGCAGCGCAGGGTCGTTGGAGGGCCGGCGTACTCGTTGCCGCCACGAGAGGAGCGAGGACAGCGTCGAGCAGACGGGATCCGCAGCAGATCGGTGCTGGATCTGGACTTGGAGACGATGGCGGGGACAGCGCTCGATGGACGGCGGCACTGATCATGGACAGGCACGCGATGATGTCTGGGGCAGGAGCCAGTGCTTTCCCACGGCGGTCGTTGTGCAAGGGGCCGACGACGGACATATTCCAACCCCACACCAGCCAGAGCCTGAACGGCAAGCCGGCAGCTTGGGCCAGCAGCTTGGGCCAGCAGCGGTGCCCTCGGGTCGATGTATGTCCAGGAACGGCAACATCATCGGCAGGCGCCGTCTGCACGCCCGGACCCAAAAATAGCACCCAGGGCTTTTTTCGGCCTGCCTCTGGACTGATCCGTTCGCCTGTCTGTCTCTGGACTGATCCGTTCGCTTGTCTGTCTCTGGACTGATCCGTTCGCTCGTCTGCCTTCTGCTCTACCTCCTGCCCTGCTCGATTCACCGTCCACTGGCGTCCTCGTCCTGGTCCTGATCCTGCCGCTGTCCACGAAGCCACATCCGCTGTCCACGAAGCTACATCCGCTGCCTTCCAAGAAATGAGAATCCTGCGTCCGTTTGTCGCATTCGGGTCCCGCGCGAGCGTCGAGAGCATCCATCTCCCGACAGAACCTCACCTTGCTGCCCGCCTTCCTTCGGGGGCCTCGAGATGGCTCGGCCCGACGACGGAGTCTCAGGGAAGCCGCATCGTCCAGAAGCCGTTGCGATCTCGCTCGTTCCTCCGCAGGATCTGGTCGTTTCTGGTTCGATAGCCCGCAAACTCTTGCAGGCCGGGTAGTTGCCAGATGATTCTCAGGAATCCTGTGCACTGCCGTCCGACGAGCACCGCTTGCCGCGCCATCGGTGTCAATGACCCTGTCGTTTCCACCTGTGTCTCTTGGATTGCATCCTTTTCCGGTTTTGGTATCGAGTTGTCGCCTCGTCGAATGAATACCTCGGCTGCACTGATTTTGTCACTTTCCCAGCGCAGTCTCTCTCCCTCCCTTCACGACGCTGTTGGTTCAAGCTGGAAGCAGCTCCGTGAGGCGCTGGGCCGAAATATAGCATCTAGCACCATGCGTTTGTTCCGGATGGCCGTCGGCTGCGTATGGCTGGGCGTATCACGGTCTATATTTGAGGTCAGCAAATTAGATGCTCGGAAAACGGAGGCAGCTCCCGATTGCGCTTCAGGGCTCGGTCTCAGTTGGCAAAGCCGGCGTTGAGAGTCAGACGATAGACCTTGTTGTTGGTCTCTTCGACGTACGGGTACTTGAGCTCGCCCAAGAAGGTCTCGAAATCGGCTTGGCTGTCGGGAGGGACCTGGAGACCGACAACAACCTTGCCGACGTCGCCGCCGTAGTTGCGGTAGTGGAAGAGCGAGACTGAAGCGGGAGAAGCGGGAGAAGCGGCTGGTGAGACACGGACGCATCGCAACAACGAAGGTGTCGATGGGGATGTCATGGCCACCGCAATCGCAATCATGATCATCGCAACCACCACCACCACCGCCCAAAGCCTCCTCCGTCGAACGCGCGCCCCCGCCCGGCTGCTGTCCCGGTCCCATGCCGCCCACCCTGCCCCCGTGCCCCACCCGTTCCGCGCGCCCTCCCGTCCACGGCACCAACCCCCGACGCCTCGCCCCGCCCGCCTTGTTGTCCGTCCCGACCGGGTCCTGCCCTGGAATCCTGCGGCACAAGCAAGCCCACGCTGTCCATGTACTCACTGTTCCACAGCGGGCACTTGACCGAATTCAAAAAGTGGTTCAGCGCTCCCGGCCGCTCCGGGAACGAAAATCGAAAGATACGTTCGTGCGGGACCTCCTTCCGGCCACCGACAAGGTAGCGGGCGTGGGCCTTGGCGAGCTCATTGTGGCTTGCATCCATGGCGCGCATCCCAAGGGCTTGCAGCTCCGCAAAGATCTGCTTGAGCTCGGCGTCGCGGTCGTTGACCACAAAGCTCATGAAGATGTGCGCCTCGTGGGCGTCGCCATACCGATACGAGAATTCGGTCACACTTCGGGGATGGATGACCGAGTGGAGCGTCAAAAAGCTGGAGATGAGGTGAAATCTTTTTAGTACCAAGGCCAGGAGCAGAGGGCATGATGAGGGGGGGGGACGGAGAAGAAAAGGCGTTGGTTGGTCATCCCGTACAGGATCCCTCACCAAGCACCACAGCCGCAGCCGCAGCCGCAATTGCAGCATCGACGGCTTACCTTCCAGGCTGTTCGGGGATAACGACGCTGATGAGGGCCTCCTTGTTCTCGCCCAGGTCGGCTCGCTCGGCCACGAATCGTAGCCGGTCAAAGTTCATGTTGGCGCCGCTGCAAATGGTGATAAAGTTCTTGCCCTCGCAGCCATGTGCCTGGATGTACTTCTTGGCTCCAGCAACGCTGAGGGCTCCGGCGGGCTCGAGGACACTGCGGGTATCCTCAAAGACGTCCTTGATGGCGGCACAGATTTCGTCGGTGCTGACCAGGATCATCTCGTCCAGCAGCTGCTCGCAGATTCTGAAGGTCTCCTCTCCAACGAGTCGGACGGCGGCTCCGTCGGCAAACAGGCCAACCTGAGGGAGGGTTACCCGCTTCTTGGCGAGGATCGAGGTGGTCATGCCAGCGGCGTCCAGTGTCTCCACGCCAATGATTTTGATGCTGGGATTCAGGCGCTTGATGTAGGAGGCCACGCCTGCAGCCAGGCCGCCACCGCCAACGCACACAAAGATGGCGTCGATGTTGCCAAAGGATGCCTGACGTAGCAGCTCGACTCCAATGGTGCCTTGTCCGGCAATCACATACGGATCGTCATAGGGGGGAATGTTGGTCAGGCCGCGCTCCTGTGAAGAAAGAGAGTGCGGTCAGCGGACAGAGCTGTGGTGCAGTTGACCTGCCACCTACATGCCGTAGTGCTGCTGCCCAGGGCACTGGAGAAGCATTCGGACTGGACCGGGCAGGTCATTGGTCCGGTGCGTTGGTCCGGTGGGCTCGCACTCGTCCATCAGATCAGAGCCCCAACCGATGGCACCCGGCCGACCTCGAGCATCATGGCCGCCCCCTTCGGACATGCAACCCTCCCCGGATGGGCGATCGCTTCGAAGAGGTCATCCCAGAAGGCCCACAGAGGCACTGCAGCGGCCGTTACCTGCTGGAGCCGTGCGGCCTCAGTCTTGGCCTCGTCAAAGTCGTTGCCAAAGAGCACAACCTCGGCACCCAGACGCTTGACATTTCTCCACTTGATGGGAGGAGTCGCCAGAGGCATGACGATGGTGGCTTTGATGCCCATCTTGGTGGCCGAGAGCGCAACTCCTGACAGATTCGCCGGCCGAGCAAGAATAGGGGGGGGGTTAGGCCTCCGAGCCTGCCAAACCCAGCCCGCCCACTCCGAGCAGTCGCATACGCAAGCCGCATACGCAAACGCCCAGAGAGCCCGCTGGAGCCACAGCCTTACCCTGGGCATGGTTTCCGGCCGAGCAGGCAATGACACCACGCTTCTTCTCCTCCTCGCTGAGCTGCTGCATCCTGTTGTAGGCGCCTCTCAGCTTGAACGAAAAGACCGGCTGGAGGTCCTCGCGCTTGAGGTAGATGTTGTTTTTGATGCGGAGCGACAGGTTGTGCGCGGGCTGCAGGGGGGTTTCGCTAGCGACGTCGTAGACACGGGCCGTCAGAATGAGATTGAGGTAGTCCGGGTATCCAGGAGCAGCGTAGACGGAGGGAATGTCGGAGCCGTAGGCCGAGTTCTTATAGATATAAGTCTCATCCGTGGGCTCGCTGGGGGAGCCGCAGGCAAGGTTGAGTCGCTTGGTTGGGCTCGAGGGAGCCGAGGTCGGGGCCGATCGCTTCATGGCTGAATCTGGCGGCACGTTCGGTATGAGGGGTGGTGGGAAAGCAGGTTGATGGGAAGAAGGTCAGGCCGAGGTGCCGGTGCTGGCCGTGGGAGCCGGTCCAGGAGACACGCCCGTTTCCTCCCAGCAACACCGCAGCAGGCAGACCCCGCCTGTCGGGCGCTGCGCTGCCCCGGTGTCGTGCCGCATCCGCAGCCACTTACTCGTTTCTTCCGGGGAGACGGCAGGGAGACCAATGCTGCTCTGGGGCAAGGAGGGGCACGGCGATGGTCGGGGCTTGCTTGGAGCTGGTGGATGCGAGCCAGGAGCACAGCAGGGGCGGATTACGCTGTGTGCCAGGCATAAATCCTTTGGCTGTTTGCGAAAAAATTTTGCGATAAGGCGGTGACACACGTGACGCCGCCTGGTCATCCGGGCTTGCCCGCAGGGACCAATCAGGGCCCGGGGCGGCGGGCGGCAGGGCATGGGCCGCCGGCGATGGGCCGCCGCCCGGCCTTGCCTGGTTGGGCTCGCACGCTGCCCATGATGATCTTTGTTTGGGTCGGCGGCCAGCTGCTGCTGGCTGTGGTGTTCCTGCTGGTGCTCGTGTTCATAGGTGAGCCGCGAGTATCAGACACGATCGGCTGGATGCGGCTATTGGATGCGGTCGTTGGGTGTGGCTGTTGAGCAGAGACTGCGCCCGACATGAGTCACAAGATGGTGCGTGGCGTGTTGGGTGCTGGATGCATGATAGGGCATGCAGGATGCGGAATAGGGCATGCAGGATGTATGATACAGGGCACAGGGCGGATCTGCAAGTCGGCTCTCTGGCCGTGAGCCGAGCAGCGCTCACGGAAACGCAGCTCATCCGCCTCCATGTCATGTCGTATCCCCCACCAGTCTGGGCCCTGGCTTGGATCATGATTCTCAAGAGGATTCCGGTTCTCCACGAATTCGTCACCAACCTGGCCTCTTCGTCAGTCGACGAGACGCCGAAGCCGCCGGTCTTGCCACGACGGGGAAAGTTCATCATCCGATGAAGCGCACAAGCCAGACGGGCACGCCCGCGATCCGGTCGCGATCCTTCGCAGCGCAGTGTTGCCGAGAAAATACAGCGCACGCTCCAAACTTCCCGGGCAAATACCACTTGAAAGAGCGGCATATATGCGCGAACAGGACGTGGGAGTTATGTTTTGTATTTCGCGGCCCAGGTCCTTTGCTGGTCGTCCCTCTCGCTCATCAGCACGTTCGCTCACTGCTCATCGCCCCACGAAGGAGCCTCAGGCAACGGGGAACAATGATCATGGGAGTGTGGTGCATTCACTCGATGTGGGAGCGTGGTGCATTCACTCGATGTGGGAGTGCGATGGACGCATTCGACCCTTTGGACAGCTCCATGGTTCCTCGATATCAAGATGCTCGACCTTCTCGAGTCGCTTGGCTTTCCGGCACTGTGAGCACACCTGGGATGTGTTGAACTCGTTCACCGAGCACACATGGGTGAATTGCTCGAATTACCGAGCAAATCTGAGTCTCCGCGGGCTGGAAGCATATCCCTTCCCTTGCTTCCAGGAGGCATTCCCAAAGGCAGCCACAACGCCAGTCTCCTTGGACACGCTGCTTGGCCACGACAGACAATCGGTGTGTGTATTCAGGACAAGAAAACTGAACCCCAGACTCATAACAGGGTGTCCCATTTCGTTTTGGGAAAGCTGTACCTTTGCCTGTAGCAGCGTGCAGCATCAATGCAGAAACACCAGACCAAAGGCGGCTGCCAGCATAGATAACCCCAGCCCTGGAGGTCAAGAGTCCGAGCACAACCCGAGTCCCATGTCGCTTGCGGACGCTGTTGATCTCAACGAGCCCGCTTCTCATCATTTGGTTCAGGGGGCTATGTTATAGCATGTCGGTTGAGAAGCCAGAACAAGAATATGTCAATGCGGGCGGCAGTGCTGGAGTGTGGTCGGTGATCGCTCTAGGCCGCACCGAAGCGGCTACTGCAGCGCTCGCACATTTCGCCGCGACTATACCACGCCCGGATGCACCATACGTACCCGACTCCAGTACAAACTCTCCATCGGCTACCACATCATCCGGGTGGTCTGTTTGTGCAGCCGCGATTCTGAAGACCATCGATACTCCTCGGGCGATACTAAGGTGGTCGGAAAAGATGTGTGCGAGCTCCGAGCTCAAGCAGTCGTAGATTCCGAGCCCCTTGACCACGAGTTTGAATGTGTCGGCGTCTGATGGGACGAAGGTTGGCTGTCAGGACGCTTTCGCTCGCCGCGTTCCCACGGTCCCTTCCACGACAGCGCAGAACGACGCGACTTTGATCATACCTTTGAACCGTTTACGCAGCGACGTCTCGAGCTGCATGCTCTCCGATAGCATGCTTTCAAGAACCTTGACGTTGCTTTTGACAATGTGGATGCTCGTAATAATGTCGGATCGCCAGACTTTGTAGATCTGCTCGATTGGTGCGTTGACGGCTATCAGCTCGAGCACGCGCGGCATCTGGGCTGGCATTGTGAGCCGCTCCCTGCACTTGCTGTCGGCCTTGTAGGTCGTGTCGGCGCTGGCCAAAAGATCCAGGTCGGCCTCCAGGTTCACCGTGCTCCAGTCATGCACGATTCTGTGGTACTGGCCCAACAGATCGTCGATATGAAGCAGAAGCTCACGCGTAAAGCAGTGGCTCGGAGACGGGAGACTTCGGATGGGCTGCGAAAGCACCTCTTGGCTCAGCGCCGTAATGTTGGTGAACACAGACGCCGGCTGGCCCTGGTATAGCGCGTGGAGAATCCTGAATGCTTTGATGAAGTATGTCTCTTGGATTTGCATGTCTGTCTTGTATGCCATAAGGAGGACGTGTGCGGGCACTGCTTCCCGTGGCTTCACAGGGACATACTGCGACAGGAAGACAGGATGCGACAGAGCTGCCGATCTTCGCTTGCAAGCCATAGGTAGGACCTTGAGCCCCAAGTGCTGCATGAAATAGGATGAGAGTTTGTCGTGTTTTGTGACCGGCATGGTCAGAGCCCTCCCACCCATTGCTGGGCAGACGAGAAGCAGGACCAGCAACAGCACCGCCGTCATCCTGTGACTCCAAGCATGGCTGGCGAGCGCGATAGGCCGCATTGTCGAGGCGCGATGTGGGGCAAGATGGAGCGACAAAACCAAGGAGATGCTGCCGTCTCCGAGAGCGCTGCGTGCTGAGAGCTTCGGTGTGCACACGCAACACAACCCATAGCCGCTTGGACAGGACGCTTGGCACGACAGGACCAGGACCTAACAGAAAGAGCGGGCCTGCGACGCGGGCTGGGCGGGCGCTGCAAGCCAATGTCTTGCCCGTTGTGCTTGACGCTCTGGATTGGTATGGACCCCTATTGAGGAGCGACGCAGCGCTATCCATCAAGCAAGGAGCCAAGACCCGGACGACAAGGTGGTGCTTACGGGGTCAGGCAGCCATCAGGAGCCATCGTGAGAACTGGCGGTATTCGTGGAAACCGCTCGTGCATTGAATGCAATCTTTGGACCGATATTGCAGTGATACCACCCGTCCGTTGGAACAAACCAGTCCATCCTGTTCACCGCATCGTGCCTGTCTGTTGTTCGACGGCCTCCTCGTCCCAGCCGGGCCATCGCCGACCCGTTCACATGCAATGCGGGCCGGCTGGGGCCGGCAGCCGCCAAGCACCGCCCGCACACGTGACGTCCAGGCGGCTGCCGTTTTTGGACAAAATTGATGCACTCTGTTCTGTGGTCTGCCCATCATCTGCCCAGCATCCTCCCATCATCTGCCCAGCCGTCTTGGTCCTGTTCACCAACCCCGATCTCTGTCGGCCCAGGCATTCCACGCACATACAAACAGCCTAATGGAGTCTAACAGCGACCTGCTCGGAGATGCTCTGCCAGAGTACCTCGCCGAGAATTTCGATCCCAGCAAGCTTTCTGTGCCGGCGCTCTCATCCCTGCTGTCCCGCGAAGGTGTTGTGCTGCCCCCAACCAAGCAAAAGAAGGACGTCTACATCCAGCTCTTCAACAACCAAATCGCAGCCAACCGGAAGCGCCTCATCGACAGCCACAGGAAGAAGTTGGCCATCCAGAAGGACATTCAGAAGCGCAAGCGTCCGTCGGAAGCCTTTTATACCGTCCCAGCCTCGTCCAGAGATCACATATCGTTTGGCAATGTCCGCGACCAGGACCAACCAGTCGATGATACAGAGCGGGCCTTGGAGCTTGCGAGTTCCTCCCTCGTTGCCGTTTCAGTCGACTCTCAGGATTCTGGTATGTGCTCAAACCGATAGCCGTCAGTGCATTGGCGCATTCTGGCAGTGTTGGCACATTCTGTCGGCGTTGGTACATTCTGTCGGCACTGGCAATTTGCTCCAAGGGCTGGGCTGATTGCCGCCGCTTTTGGCGATGCCCATACAGCCACTAACATCACACACAATCCACCCCCCCCATCAACCTGTATAAAACAAGACTTTGATGAATTTGTCGAAGAGTCCGAGGACGACTCCACCGCGGTCGAGGCTCACTCCGGCCCGCACACACCCAACCACAGAGGCTCTCCCAAGAAGACCAGCGACATTTCATACGATAACCCCTTCCAAACTCCTCCAAAGGCGACTCCATCGTCGGCGTCTCGGAGAAAGTCCACCGGCGCCATCTCAAACCCTCCGTCCGCCAACCAGTCGGATGTCGACTCAGATGTTGCCATGCTCAAGACGCCCAAGAAGAAAGTCCGTGCGTCGTATGCCCCTGGAGCGCATCGGCCTGCGTCGACTCGGCCGCTGCAAATTGCCGCAAACCCGTCACCGCAGCCGTTCAACTTCCGAGCTCACACCCCAAAGGTGACTGTGCCAAGTTTCTCGAACACAGACGAGCCCCCGCCGTTTGACTCGGCCCCCCGCGGATCTGCAAGTGCCGTGAGCGCTGCACATCCGCACGCCTCCGCTGGCCCACATTCTGCCAGGCCTTCTGCGTCGTCTCGTCGAAAGTCTGTCAACGACTTCCGAGCAAAAGGCTCCTGGACCGAGGATCCTCAGCACTCGGCTTCTCGCCGATCTCTGGACCAGCGCTCGGTTGTGCTGTCGGCATATCACGAGATCGATACCATCGACGAAATCGAGTCTCTTGACACTTACGAGGGCCACATCGCTCTCGAGGATGCTGCTGCCTTGGGCGAACCGGACACAGTGGATGATTCGCCGGCGGCGATGGAGGCGCACGCCCTCCCGGCCACCATCCGTCCAGGGAGAAAAACAATGGATCCCAGTCTACTTGCCGAGCACAGCTCCCAGTCCAGCTCTGTGGCCAGCGTCAGGCGCAACTCATCCTTTAGCGAGCTGTCCAAGACTCCGAGAAAATCGCTGGGCGTCTACACCCGCTCGACCGACGGAATCGATGGCCCCCTGGTCGCAGCCAGATCCAACGCCGCTAGCTCCCCTACCGCACCAGGCGAGGCTGTTTCTGGACTCAAGAAACGGGCTCCCGCACCCACGACCCCGCCGGCAGCTAAGCACAGTGTGGCCGAGGCCACCACGGACGATGAGCGCCCCAAGCACGCCCACGCCGCTGGCGAGGCTCCCGCGACACCCAAGCCTCCCAAAAAGAAAAAGGCTGGCAGGCGCAGCTCGGTGCGAAGAAAGGATACCACACTCCCACCCAAAGGATCTGGGCTCTGGATGCTCTGGTTGGCCCTGGCCGTGCTGCTCGGATACGGCTATTTCGACTGGCGCAACGGCATCGAAGGCGACATGGGCTACTGCGGCCCCAACAAAGAAGATCAGCGACCCAGCTACAAAGGCTACAATCCATTTGGATATGCCCTGCCGACCTGCATCCCATGCCCGGAGCGTGGCACCTGCACCGAGAGCAACCTTCTGGCGTGCGAAGGTGACTACTATCTGGCTCCCAACTGGGTCACTTCTGTTGTCGGCACCCGGGGCTTGATTTACTCGCTCCTGCCTTTCCCCTGGACCGAGCCCACCTGCAAACCCGACCTTAAGAAGATAGCCAAGGAACAGAAGGAAGTCCAGCAGATCCGTAGCATGACCAACGCTCTGGAGGAGATTGTGCGACGATGGACTGGTCAGTTTGAGTGCAAACGGATCCTGCAGATCCGCAGCGCCCTCCACTCGCCCAAGAAACAAGACCCCCATCTCTCGGCTGAAGGCAACATTTGGTCCGAGGATGGTAGACACGTGCTTGGCATGCCGCTGTCGACCGCCAAGAACAGCCTCAAGGCGCTCATTGGCACTCGCTGGGACGATGTCCGGTTCGAGGAGCAGTGGAAGCTTGTGCTCAAGCGAATCAACACGACCGAGTGCCTCTTTGACGCTCCGCCGCGGCCTGAATCAGAGTCGGCTGCGTCGACATCCGTGACTTCAGCCACGCCAGCATCCAGCCCGACCCTCACCGACGCCAAGACCAAGCCGGAGGCAGCAGTAATCGATTCGGATCTGTCCTGCATCTATGCCAACCAACAACGCATGCTCCGATCCAGCAAGCCCCCGATCATGCCCCTGAGCTGCCGCATCAGTAGAAGTTTGCTGGACTGGATCTCAAAACACTTTCTGGAGCTCTCCGTGGCCGGTTTCACGATCTTTGGCGTTGCCTTCTATTGGGGCCAAGCGCACTATGCTCGACAAGAGTCCAAGATGATCTCGGAGCTGGTCGACGATGTGCTCGAGGCGCTCCACCAGGAAGGTGACAATCACTTCCGAGATCCCGTTCGATATCCCATCCCCGGCCTCAGCACCAACCAACTTCGCGACCACTTTCTGCCCGTCCACAAGAAGCTCGGATCGCCGTCTCTCGGCCGCAGCGAGAGCGCTGTTTCTGATGGGGAGGGCCTCGAGTCTCCCTCGGCTCTGGCGTCGATGATGAACAAGAAACGGTTCAACTTGGATCCACAGCAGCGCCAGAAGGTTTGGATCAAGGTTTCTGAGATGGTCCTCCTCAACTCGAATGTGCGCGAGACAAGCATGGACATATGTGGCGAGCAGCACCCGGTCTGGCAGTGGATCGGCTCACAAGCCCTGGCTCCCAAGAAAGCCATGAGCAGTATCGGCACGGGCGGCCCCTATGAGCTGTAGGGGCTCAACAGATCACTCGCCTGCCTTTGGCGTTCCAAACCACACAAGGCACCACCGCACGAGAACAGTGGCCCCGATGGCGCCGATGCCACAGCACATGCCTCTGCACCCCTTCATCAACATCAAATCCAACCACTCCACTCTTCACTTCATTCTGTACTCCTAACTTTCTTTCATTCGCTCATTGGGCCAGCTTGGCTGCTCCACACAAGGGCCATATCTTTGCAAAAGCACACTGATGTGGAGTCCACAGCGAGTACCGTTGTTCCCCTGGGCTTGCCGACGAAATAAACATCAAAGACCCGTCTGGATCGGCGATGACGATGTGCCGACACTGCTGCACTGGGCGTGGGTGACGTATGTGGGGTGAGAGCGTTCAGGGCCGCGAATCGATTCCGGTTACCGCCATCGAGCGGCGAGCCGACTCGGCAAACACCCTTCACCGTTTGCCTCAGAGCTCCATAAACTTGCAGATCGGTAGGTTGTAAGTGTTGAGGCTCCAGTACGGCCGCTTGGTGCCCTGCCAGACTTCATCGCCGAGAGCTTCGAGATCCAATTGGACGTATTCAGTCTGGATGCACATGTCCTGCAGATCGAGATCTGCGATCTGGCAGTAGACGTCGTGGAAGAACCGGTCGGTGCCTCCGAGGCCGTTGAAGTACGAGTAGATGCCGTCCTGTCGAAGGATGTTGGGCAGGACTTCGTGGAACTCTGAACACAGATGCCACGGTCAGTCCGATTCGGCGAGCAGGCCAGCGTTCTGTGCGGCGCCGACCATGCAAATCCTGCTATCCCGGCGGCCATACCGCCACTTTGGACACCACTTACCTTTCAGGTCGGCATAATACTCGCCAAAGGTATCTGGAACCAGGATCCATGGACATAAAGTTGAGCCGGAGGAGCCAGAGATGATCGGATACTGGAGTTCCGGCCAGCTGCTCGTCTGGTCAAGCCAGGTATGAGCACTCACCAAAGAAGATACCGTCGTAGGTCTCGAGTTGAGGAACGACATCTTGCCACCGACCAAACAGGATCTTGACTCCGGGGATCTTGTCCCAGCCTTCCTCGAGCATGTGCTTGTACACGTCCGGGTGTGCTTCGATGATTGTGTGCGTCCGCGGCTTCAGCTTCTGCAGCTCCTTGTCGACCAGTCCAAGGCCAAAGCCAACTGCCAGTCGGTGGACGGATGCGAGTGGTGAGCGAGGGTGTATCAGCCGCATCGGTGCCGGTGCATTGCCACGCTACGTCGCTGGCTGTAGTTGGTGGCTGCAGACAATCTATCTGCTGGACCTGGCCTCACACAGATGATAGAAGCCGAACCGCCTGCCAACGAGACATCTTCCGCTCTTGATCTCACCATTCAGCACGTCCAGGCCGGGTTTGGGAGCAATCACTTTGGCGTGATGGATCATCAGCGGATGCTCCCATCCCATCATGACGGCATTTCTTTCGCTATCCAGGAGTCGGCCCTCGGAAAAGACAAGCGGGCTCGCCAGATACTCGGCATTCGAGACCTTGGTCTTCTTCTTGGGAGGCTCTGCGGCAGCATCAGGTCCCGGCTTGGTGTCCTGGCGAAGTGCTCTGTCCACGCCGACTTGATCGGGTGCTTGTGCATTGTCATGCTCGGTCTCGTGGATCTCCTCGCCGCCATCTTTGAGATTGCCATCGGCATCATCATCTTCCTCGGCACCATCGTCATCTTCATCGTCATGGTGGCGAGAAACAGCCTCAAGAAGCAGCTCGGATCGGATGCCTTCTTGTACGAGGGCATCGTACACATCCATGTGGCCGGCCTCAAGGGCGGCCTCGCCAGCGCTCTTGTGGGCGAAATCGACCGAATTCCACGGCACGCCGATGCGGATGAGGGCTTGGACGGCATCAAGGCTTCCAGAGCCGCAGGCATCGTGGAGAAGCGTTGCTCCGGTCTCGGGATCGACATAGTGGATGTCGGGCTTGGGGGTGGCCTGAAGCAGCACGGCGATCTGCTCGACATTGCCGTCGCGGCAGGCCTGGACGAGCAGCAGCGTGTTTTCGTTTGTGGAGACAGGCTGGTCGCTCATGCTGTCGTCGCCGCAAACGGGTCGGGGTGTGGGTCCGGAACGGTTGTTGGGTCTGAGCAGATCAGCAGCAGGCGCACTGGCGCTCGGTCCAAACGCCAAACAAAAAAAGTGATTGCTGGCGCCTCTGTCGGCGGCGCGGCCGTGGCGCTGCCGTTTGCGGCCAGCCGTCACCGGAATGCGAGGATTTCTGGAGCGAGCGCCCTCAGACCAGACCAGACCCGGCCTTCCTCTCTGCACCGCTTCGACCCATCGCTTCGACCCATCGCTTCAACCCATCGCTTCGACCCATCGCTCTCCATGCCCAGCGCCCCAGCAGCCAGCTCCGAAACTGCTCCGGCAGCTTCCAAAGCCGCCCCGCTCCGCGGCTTCTACGGCATCGACGACATCAGCGTGCCCTGGACGCTCCTCGCCGTCTCCATCGCTGTCATTTTCACCGCAGCAATGTGCCAGTGGATTACCCGGGTGATGTTTGCCGTTGCAGAAGAAAAAGCCAAGGCTCCGCTCTACCTGCGATCAACCTCCCAAATCCTGTACATCTTTGCGCTCTACAACCTCTACAAGGCTGCCCTCCATCTGTTCGGGTCATTGTCCACCAAAAAGACGCAGGCTCTCGAAATCGTCGATCGCCTCAAGGCGTCTGGCGTGCTTGTCAAGCCGGGCTGCCAGATCCTTGATGTCGGCACGGGACGGGGGCTGCTTGCCTGTGCTCTCGCGAGGGAATTTCAGCAGCTCGACCAAGAGCCAGGATCCGATCCAGCCTCGGAACTCGACGTGAATGTCAAGGGCAAGCGAAGGCAAGCCGGCGAGGCCCAGAGCACCGAGGCCCCGTCGATCCGCAGAGTGGTCGGCATCGACACCTGGGACACAAAGGATCTCTCGCATCAGGGCGGGGAGAAAGCCGTATTCCGCAACGCTCTCAAGGAAGGAATCGCCGATCCAAGCCGCTTCATTTCGATCCTGACCCAGGATGGCCGCAACACCGATTTTGAATCGGGTCAGTTCGACGCCGTCGTTTCGTCGCTGACGGTCCACTGCTTCTCGGAAAAGTATGTTGGCCCCGGGTCAAGCCAAGGCGGGGCCAGCTCAGAATCTGCGGCTGAAGCCCGGCTGCAGCGAGATTATGGGCTCCAGGAAATGGTCCGAGTGGCCAGACCCGGCGGCACGATCATGGTGTGGGACATTGCCCACTGCGACGAATACGAGGAATATCTTGCCAACCACAAGGACATCGACAGCTGCCAAAGCCAGGAGGCTGGCACGCTGTTTGGCACCACGGCGCATCTTATTATTGCCACCAAGAAAGCCAAGTGAGCCTTTCAGGCGAGCTCGGCCTCGTCGCCTCTGCCAGCCCCGCCACCTGATCCTATCTCAGCAGAGACAGCTCGGTGTGGCGGGCGGGTGATGCTCTCGATGACGGCTTGCGAGAGTGTGCAATCTGATGCAAGTTCAGGCGTTGACGCATCAGCAGGCAGCAGATTGCCACAGCAGCACAAGAGCATCCAAGCCAGGGCTGAACCTGGCGGGACACATGGTACCCATTTCATTTTCGAAACGCTGTAATAGCAGGCTCCCACTCGGATCCAAGCCAATCTCGCACCGCAATACACCAGCACTATCACCCACGGGCCTGTTTGATTTGCCTTTACAGTACTCTAGTTTCTGTTTAGGAATAGAAAGGGGCCGGAGACAATCGTGTGCCAGCGGAGATGCCAAAGCGATGGGGGGGCTGTTCGCGCCCATAGGCGGCACGGCACCAAGGGGCAGCGAGGATCTGTCTGCCCGGATGGGAAGTGATGCTGCAGTGATCGACAGACACCCACAAAAAGCGAGCACCGCCGCAGGATCATTTGTGAATGCTGCTCTGGGCTTCGAATGAGGAAAAGTCGGCCCATCCAGTGCTAACGGGCGGCCGGGCCGGAGGCGGTGGACTCGATACTTTGGCGCCGGATGCATCGGGCCCCGAATAAGTGATCGAAGGAGCGTTGCCACGGGCATCCTCAATAGGCCGCTCGATCCACTCCTGCAAACAGAGACCGCACGATATCGGTAAGTTTGCTCCACTGTCGTCTGTCTCGTCAGGGAGGGTTGTCCACCACGGACTCGTCTTGCAAGCGGCTGGTCCATCTGGCAGCAGAGCACGGCGGCTTTCGGCTGGCTGTCCCAGAAATGGGTCGTCAGACTCAAAACTCGTACCTCGCCACTGTCGCCGCCACTGACACTCGAGATCTTGGAGAGACGCGTGGCGTCTGGGTGCTCCTCGGTCGCGGGCTGTTCGTCTTCATCGTCATCGTCGTCGTCATCGTCGTCGTCGAATTCGCCAGAGTCTCCACCTTCCTGGCGTGCTCCCGGGACTCGAGTTTCCACGGCCAAGTGTCCCTGAACATTCCACGAATGCGAGCCAGCAGTAGTGCTTTGCGTCAGTCGACTCGGCGTCAATGTGATTGCATGTTCATGGCTATTGCAAAGCGACAGGTACGGTGCTTACCGAGATCTGGAATGTTGGTGAGATTGCAGAGTTCTTGTTGTCCAGGTCGCTGTTATCATTGCAAGAAACGTGGGTGTCCATACGAATGTCAGCCCACTACACATGTTGGGCCGAGGCAATCAAGCAATGTGGCTCGGGGCCGTTGCAGTGACACAGCCACCCCCGCATCACTCGGCAGTGCCCAACACCCGACGCTTTGATCATACTCTATCCAGCCTTGCTCGTCTTCTTCGTCGTCTGAGCTTTCAGCCCCGAGCAGCCGGTCGGGCAAGTCGTTGACGATTTGCTGGCACAGGTAGCGCGCGAACTGGTCGGTTGTGGAGGAGCGGGATCGAATCGAGAGAAGGGGAGGGTGTCGGTTGATTCAGTTCGGAATAGTATCGATGTCGAGTTGTGGGCAAGTTGGTAGTTGGAGTCCGGTCGGTCGCATCGTATCGTATCGTATCGTATCGTATCGTATCGTATCGTATCGTATCGTATCGTATCGTATCGTATCGTATCGTATCGTATCGTATCGTATCGTCCGCAGTTACAGTGAGAGTGGGGGGGGGGAGCCGTTTGCAGGAAGGGGTTGGAGGCAGAAGGGGAAGCAGGTCAAAAGTCAAATTAGTACTTTTATTCGTGCACACCGACACCCAGGCGGCCACGGAGAATTGACAATAAATAGGAAGGCGTGGCGAAGGAGAGAGGAGGAAAGGGGAGGAGAGGAAAGGAGGAGTAACCAGCAAAGACACTCTGGCATGGGAAGGAGCGCGGGTGAGAAAAGGAATGAATGCTCGTCCTGCTCTCCTACGCCTTCTGACAACCAAGTTGCTTTAATAAATATGACTACAAAGGAAGAGCCATACGCCAATACATTCATATCGCTCGGTATGAAATACACAAGGCTTGCCGACAAGCACAAACGAAAGCCAGGAAGGAGGGAGGACAAGAGTGGCACCGCAAGTAACAGTGGGGTCCTCGTCATCGAACCGAATCCAGTGAATGGAGGGGGGGATGGGAGGGCCAAGCAACCACAGACATGCCAAAGCTCAGAGAAAACCAAATCATCATCATAGCACCAAGAGTGGAGGGACAACAACAACAAAGGAAGATGGATAGACGCCCATACGAAAACGGCAGATGAAAGGTGGCACGGGCGAGTCATGGAGCGCAACCAGGCGGCGGCTAGTCCCAGTTGCTGCCGGCCCATTCATCTTGCATCATCACCAGTTTCCTCACCTGGTCGTTCGAGGCCTCCCCTTCCCCACTATACCTATGGTCTCTATTCGCGACTCCATCAATATCATCATCTTCATCATCACTCAGCCCTGTGATGCCACTCATCGCGTAGCTTGGCGCGTTTCGGTTGATTATGACGCCGGTATCTGCGTCGTCGAAGGCTCCTGACATGGGCGGCATGGCCGACGGGTTGCTTGCAGGGCGGACGCCGCCAAGAGGCTGTCGGTCTCGCTCCTTGGTGTCCTTGAGAATGCCGTTCACATAGTCTTGCCAGTCGGATGAAGCAATGGTGTCTTGGTGGCAGAGGGAAAGCAAGGGCAGAGAGTCAGGCCAGTGATTGTCATCTTCACAAACGGCACACAAGCGCCGCCAGCGATAACTTGAACATAGAGACACCTGTTCCGGAATACACAGTCGAGGAAGGCAGAGGCACGACCAAACAGACCTTTGATATCATCCATGAGTTCAGGACCACACTTCTCCAACAGCTTGCTGACCTCGTCGGAAATGTAGGTCAAATGGCCCATGTAGCCAAGCCGGACGCCTTTAGGTTGCTCCCTATGATCGATGCAGGCAAATATGTGCGCGTGAGTGAGGACTGTGGCGATAACGGAGCATCCACTGACGAGGTCCACGGAACAGGCATCCGGACAGGCCACATTGCGAGTTGCAGACTTACTCTCCGGCGTCGTTTCGCCGTTGGGCCTCGGTGATCCTCTTGGTGAGGGCGCCGTCGCGCAGGATCTGGGCAGGAAATCGAAAGAAGGATCGTCAGTCACAGCATCAGTCGCTGGCCGCCAGGAAGGCGACGGATCAACCCGAGAGCAGAGCAATCCAAGCGCAATTCGACACCATGGATTACTGGACTCGATTCTCTGCGGAATCAAGAATGGGTGCACAGGCACAAGAACAGCACGTCGGGTGAGGCTGAGCCAAGTCCCACCAAGAGGGCACCACCCCAATACTCACCGAAACCACAGCCCTTCGCACGGTGGTCTGAACCCGCTCGATCTTGGCGTCGAAGGCAGGGTTTGGCACAAAGTCTGCGGGAGGAGCGTCCGTGCCCTGGATAATGGCGGCGCGCTGCGCAGAGAGCGAGCTCGTGAACGAGTATGTGTTGAAAACCTTGGCGATCATATCGTACACAACCGAGTGCAAAAAGTTGTTCCATTCGTGCTGGAAAAACAGATTCTGTGTCCGACAGAGCCTCCTGTCAGCATCGGGCAACGCTGTTCTCGTCCGCCCACCTCCTCAAACGGCATCGCCACATCGAGACGTGTAAATGCGCCTCTCCCCCAACGTACCAGACAGGTCGGCAGAATGTTGAATGTAGAAAAGATTTCGGTGATGCGGATGAGCTCGTCCACGATGGTCTGGTCGCACACTTGCATTGGATCTACTCCGTTCACGAGACCCGCGGTCGGCGACAGCCCGGGATATCCGGCGGGGTTTAGCGAGCCGCTCTCGGTGAGACGCTCGAACAATGGGCTGGAGGTGTAGAGGTATTGCAGATGGAGTATCTCGGCAAACAGCTCGCAGGTTTTTAGGCGCTCGGGGCCAAGACGCTGCGCAGAGGCGCGGACGGTGGGAAGGCTCTGAAAACCACAGCGACCGGCATTGTCAGCGCAAAGCAGACGGGAGGCAGAAATAGCAAGGAGTCATGTCAAGTGCAAGTGTCGCCGGCGCTTGGTCAGGACAAACGGGCTCGAGCGATGAGAGTGCTTACACTCGTCCATTGGTGGTCGAGGAGCTTGGCAAAGTCGGTCAGGCGCTCTCTCAGCACCGAGAGCATGTCGCTGAGGTCGATGGCCAGCATCCGGATTCGCGCGGGCGAAGGCTCAGTCGTGCTAAGTTGCTGCTGGTTCTGTTGCTGGAGCTGCATTTGATGCTGCTGGTACTCGGCTTGCTCGATATCGCTGGAGCAAACGTGTTTGTCAGGACATGGGCGAGCCGAGGCAGGCTTGGATGGGACCAGTGTGATGGACATGTGCAACCATACCTGCAGTATCTCCGGATAAGCTCGATAAAGATGTTGATGCCGTTGGTCAGCGAGCTGGATGTATTGGGGGCAGCCGTGTCGAGCATGTAGGTTACAAGGACCAGAACGATTTCCTTGCTGTAGATCGTACGGCGAGATAACGAGAACGGAGAGTTAAAGTCTGTACCCGTGCAATGCAAACCGCTCGCCAATGGCAGACGGCGTGTAGAGGACATACCTTTTGAGCTCGTTTACGAGCGAGTTTCCAAGGAAATCGCTCTGGGGCATGGCGTCGCCTCCGCCGGTTGGGTCGGCAATGTTGCTCTGATAGCTCACAGCGATAATATCGAGCAGAGTTTGGGCGGCGGTGTTGTGCATCTAACGACCAGGAGGGCAGACGTGAGTGGGCGACCTGGCCGAGCATACGAGAATAGGGGTGGATTTTGTGCCGCAGTTGCACGGCCGAGTCATTACCTCGGGATCCAGGTTTGGGTCCAAGCGGCTGACCAAATGTGCAATAAGGCCTTGGGCATTGAGCCACTGAATTGATTGCGTCGCAGATCGAAGATTGGTCAGAGACGAAGCCGCATACCCATTCCGATGTATCGGCGCAGCGGCCGAGGAGGCGAGCGAGCCAGGAAGCAAGTCGCGCATGTATACGATGAACCACAACGTAGATGAGGAGCAACAAAAGACCATGATCAAGCCATAGGTCAGGGTGGTCGATCTTTGGAGCAGCCTTCCATTGGGGGGGGGAGCAAGACATCAGGATGGGCCCATTTCCGGTGAATGCGCTGTGGTTACCTCGACGATGCCGTTGCCTTCTGGGAGCTCGGCAGCGCTAATCAGCTTGAGCAGCAGGTCGGCGATCGCTGACGAGCCAATGTGCCGGAGGATATTTGTTACAAAGTTTGGGACGCTCCGGACGAATTGGATAAACTGGTAGAGTTGGCAAGGTGCGACGGATGTGTAGGTGAGTGTGAGAGTTCACAGCCAAGGACACCCGGAAGGCGACGGGACGCGGGAGGCTGGTTTGAGGCGACAAAGGTCGAGATGTGAAGCAGTGCGATGCATCCTTGGAGACAGAAACGTCGTCTCGGCACGGAGAATCACCTCGGCGGTTTTCTTTTGCAGCAGCACGCCGTTGACCTTGCAAAAGTAGCTGGCCTGCAGAGGATTGATTCCCACGGGCCCCTCGAGTATGGACCAGAAGTGGTTTAGCAGGGAAATATTGGACATGATTCCTTCGCAGATCGAAAAGATTTCGCAGCTGACAATTTCGCTTGCTAGATATGGATATCTAGGGTTTGGACGAGGAGACTGCTGTTAATGGACAGGCTGGCCTGGGATCGATCGCAGATTCGCGACAGAACTGCACAGCGAGAAGATCAATAAGCTAGCAGTGGTAGGAGGAGGGGGAGCGCATGTGTGAATAATGACGGAATGGCTCGGCGACAAGGATCTGGCTGCAGGACTCGTGGATCATGGTCCGGACGATTGGCATAGAAATCAACAGCTGACAGAGGCCAGCCAGAAGCTTCCAATGCGCTCTGTCGGCCGACGCCAAAGAGTGAAGGCGGATGCATAGATGAACCAAGATAATCCAACGGGACGCGAAGCCAAGGGCTCAGGAGACAGGAGCAGCCGTGCCATCGCTAAATGACCCCGGTTGTCGCGCCCGAGGATCGATTCGAGGATCGATTCGAGGACCCAGAAGTAACCGCCGAGCGTGATACTGAGCGAGAGGGGAGGGGCATGCGAGCACGAGCCGACGGCGGAACGACGGATACTTGAATGCCTTTGTTTCGTCCAGATTGTTATCGACGATGTATCCGAGGAGCTTTGTGAGCGATTCGGGTTTGCAAAGGCTGGCGGGTGGGATAGGAAGAGGAGGATGGGGTGAGTTCCGCGGCAAAGGAATGGCTCAGAACCAAGGCCATCGTCCACACCGGCAGGCAAAGCCAAAGGGATCCAAATGCCGGGTGTGATCGCTGAATGAAGACAGGGTGGGTCCCGGGACAGGTGGAGGGGGGAGGGTGAGGACGAGATCAAGCAGTGATGGGTGGAGAGCATCGAGCGGACAAGGGTCTGGGCCACACGAGAGGGGGGAAAGGGTGGCAGATGCGACCGATATCGGGATGCATGGCGAGCACATTATGCAGGAATGTGATGCCCATGCCTGGGTCCGGAGACGAGCCAAGAAGAGAAAATACACGTAACCCAGGAGCAGAGTGCAGGCAGCAGACGCCCTTCTGTTCTGAGTCAACAGGCAGCCGAGCACCACGCGGCAATATCGGCATCGACAGCACCGGCGGGAGCAACAGCAACAGAAACAGCAGCAGCGCGAGATAGGACGATCGGCACGGCAACATACAAATCGATAAGCTTGGTGTTGTGTGCCTTGCATTCCTGCAGGAGCTCCTCCTCCTCCATCAGCTCATCGAGGGTGACGCCTTCCTTCTCGAGCAGGGTGTCGATCGCCGAGGCAGCGTTGTGGAATCCAAATCGCCAGAACATGTGGGGCGCGGCAGAATGGTGCGAGAGGCCAGGGGTCTTGGAGACGGAGAGACAGGGCCGTCGCAGGCGGGGAGAGCACGATCGGGCAGGGGTGCTTGCGTCCTGGGAAGGAGGACAGGGTGATGTGGATGCCCAAGCGAGCGGGTGGCAGACGGCCGTCTGGCGGCCCCAGGAAGGCAAGGGAGCGGCGAGGGGCGAGAGCGGCGGCGAGACAGCGGCGAGCGAGAGGTTGGTGGGTGGACTATTAATTTCATTAGGCGGCCGGCTGTGCGATCTGGCGGGGTGGACAGCGCCGACGCCGCTGGCCGCACAGCACGACGACCGCAGATCTGGCCGAACATTGGGGAGAGCAGCTGGATGTATATCTGATTGATTGCATATCTGATTGATTGCATATCTGATTGATTGCATATCTGATTGATTGCATATCTGGGTGCATAGTTGGTCAAGCAGCAGCACGGGCATCGCCATCCGACTGAATAGCAGCGCAAGCCATGGCCACCACCACCACCACCACGCTGCCGCTCCCAGGATTTCTGGTGCCTCCTCCCAGCGACCATCCGTATCCGTCTGTCGCTGTCCACCAGGACGCCAGCGTCGATCCATGCTCCATCCATGTGTCGCTCTTTGTCAAGGTCCAGAATCCCGCCCAGATCAAGAACACAATCATCAAGAGCCCTGACACGATTCCACAATGCTCGATGTTGGATGCTCGCAAGGTTCGGGCCGCCTCGATGAAGAGCCGAGAAAAGCCGGGGAAAGCCGGGGGAAAGCCGAGGAAATACGACCCTGCAGCTCATTCTCCATCTCCATCCCCCTCCCTCGGTTCCTCACAAACAATCGCGCAGGTTCTGGACCCGTCGCTGATCCAGCTTGCGGCGCAGAAGGCCATCCTCGCGCGAGTTCAGGGCAAGATGAAAACCAAATCGATCTATTCGGAACTGCTATTCAACTTTACGCCAGGAACGAGTGTATGTACAATGAGAAGGGAAGGTGGGAAGGAGGCCACGTGCGACTGCACATCAGAGGCGTATGTCGACATGCAGCAGCTTCACGGACGAATATGCAAGGCCGGCCAGGACCGGCGAGCCAGCGGACTCACCCGTAGCCGTCGCCTCTGCTCGGCGCTCCTGTTTCGGGACGCAGATTACCGAATCGCTCAAGTTCTTTGGAGTCTCGGACAAGACCAATGCCATATTTGTAGTTTTCATCGGAGAGCCATCGGCAGAGGTATGGCTGTGTGCATCCGGATCGGCGTCGCTCTCTTGTGGATTCGCCGGACGGCGAGCTGCCATAGAGAAGGCTTTGCTCCAAGTCTGAACAGCATGCTTGGCGGTCCTATTCTCGAAGGGATTGGCCAAGATCCAGTCGCTCGTGCAAGGAGAACTTGTGCCGCTGAGTCGCCACGCCGAACTGGTGGACCTGCAGGCGGTTGAGAAGGTAAAGTGCAGCCCGCGCACGATTGCTCCCCGAAAAGCAGGCCTGGATCTGCCAGGATGTGTGAACTGAGAGCCCCTGTATGCATTCGCTCATTCCGCCAGATCTACAAGCTCGGATCGAGCAATGCAGCAGAGCGACTATCGCTGGTCACAAGCTCGATGGCGCTGAAGGGATACCAGTGACGATCCGAGGGCAGGGTGGACGAGGCACGACCAGCGCAGAACGGGCTTTGAGACAAAACCACAGCAGGTGTCCGCGCCCGTCTGAGACTCGCTCTGCGGCGGACGGAGGTGGCCGCTGCACGTTGCTGTCATGAATGGAACTATCAAGTCGTTGGCCCATGTCTTGAGACAGAGCGGCCCGAAGCGAGCAGCGTGATGGCAACCAGGAACGCCCGCGAACCCTGGCACACATGGTCCTTGGCACACATGGTCCTTGGCGTGGACGGGAGGCGACCAGAGGGGTGATGCCTTTGAGCCTCGAGACGAGAGCGTTGCCAGGACCAACCCACGCCAAGTCACGCGCCTGTCCTGCCACAGCCACAGCCACTGCCACAGTCACCGCCCCGCTCGTGCGACACGGTCTCTGAGGCGCGACCCCCCAGCCTTGTACCTCGCGGAGCGCGATCATGTGCGAGACCGGCCAGGGACACGGCGCGACGGCGCGGCCACATGAGCAACCATGCAACGCGCACACTTGATCCTTGGGGAGGTGCAGCAAGGGCGCTCACGGCTTTTCCTTGCGCCGTTGCTATCTGGGCACACTGCCTCTGCACCCGACAGACCAGCAGGCCAGGCGACGCTCGCGCTGGGCAACGCTTCCTTTGCCCCTCCCCACTGCAAGGGAGGCACGCCGCGGACGGATACCGGCATCACTTGTCCTCCCGAGCGACAAACCGCTCGTGCGGAGCGGCCTTGCTGGCCCGTTCATCGTTGCCGCGGCAGAGTCCCGTTCCCACGCTCGGCCGATAACGAGCGACCGCTCAGCCGGACAGCGCGAATGCGAGCCATTGGTCTCGCCCTTGTGTCGAGCCGCAGCCTGTGCGGATGCACCGCCGAGGGCGAGCCTGGCAGAGAGGCAGTTGCTGGCTGCTGGTCGTCGCCGCAAGCACGCAATGCGGCGCCAAACACGTTCTGCTCAGTCTGCACCGCTGACCACAGCCATGACGATCTCTGCTGCAAACTCTGCTGCCAAGATTGTGCACCAGACCAGCACCAGCATCATCACCAGCACCTGCGGAGGAGCCGAGGCCAACGCAGACATGGTCAGCGGGCACACGACCGATTCAGGAGCCACGGGTCTCATAACATAAACCAGGCAGTTTGTATTACAACGCGCAAAAGCTCGGGGAGGACGTTTCCGCGATGAGGGTGCATTGATACGAGGGAGGAGAAACATCCGCGGGGTGCTTTTGGGGGGGGGTTGGGGTTTCCTATTGATTTTCTGGGGGGGGGAGTTTCGCCTGACTGTTTTGAACAATAACGAGGGGGGTTTTCCAGAATCAGAACTTGAGTGGCACATAGGAGAGTTGGTAAGGCAGGAAGAAACGAGGAAAACAACCCGTTTTGTGGGGGCAAGAGAGAGAGAGAGAAACGGATCAAGCTATGCAATCAAAATCACACAGCGTCCTAAGAGGGATGGATAAGGAGACGAGACAAAAGCCACAACCTCGACGAGAAAGCCCATTAAAGACGACCAGCAGCTAAGAAAAGGAAAAGAGGAGAGAAAAAAAAAGGATAACAACAGCGACGAGTATATGTTGACGGAGAGACGAGAAAAGCAGAGGGCGGGGGAGTCGACAAAGCAGCAACCGACGAGAACTGTTAACTGGGTACATGAGAGTCCCTCTCGACGGCCCTCAGTGCCAGGATGTAAAAGGTACATGCATAAACAGGCCAAACAATGAGATCAGTCGAGGATACAAGGAGGGAGGTTGTCGAGGGCAGGACTGCGATGGACGTGCTATGTATAGCAGGGGGGAGGGACAATGATACGATGCGTGCCGTTGTCATCAAGACGTAGCCAAACAAAACTGGTTCGATGAGAGGAGCGAGCGGCAATGGCGAGGCTGTGCTTGCCGTCGGGAAGGGTTTCACACCGTCGCCGTGTCTAGCCGTGGTATGGCCAGAGCCAGAGCCAGAGCCAGAGCCAGAGCCAGAGCCAGAGCCAGAGCCATCAACAGTCGGCGGGGCTGGTGAGGGCCTTCTCTGGAGACGACGGGAAAAGCCAGCCGGGGTCGACCGCTCAGAGCTTTCGGGGCAAAGGTTTGCCCTCGTCTCGCAGCTTGGCTTCGTGGGCGATTTTGAAGATGGCATCGGGGGTACGCAGAGGATCCTTGGGGTCAACGCAGTTGATCAAGACGGCCTTGCCGGAGAGTAGGTGCTTTCGCAGCCCGTCCGCTCGGGCAAAGGGCGACTGACATCCGGGGCAGACCCAGCGCTTGTCATCGGGGCCGCCGTGGAGCGACTTTGTGTGGCGACGCAGCTCCTGCGGGCGGCGGAAGGAGATGGAGCAAATGGAGCACGAGTAGGGTCGCTCGGAGGAGTGGCTGATGAGGTGGTTGGTGAGGTTGTGGCGACGCTCAAACTTGGCACCGCAGACGTTGCAGATGAAGTTGGAAGCCCCCGAGGCCGTGGTTGCGCCAGCCGAGGTCTGATTGGCAGAGGTGGGTGAGTTGAGGGTCTGCGGCGAGCCGTAGCAGGCATCCATGTCCATGTCGTTGATAGAGGCGAGGTCGATCGAGACAGCGCTGCTCTTTCGTCTCTCGAGGTAGTGCGACTGGCCGTGGGGGCTTTGGTACGGGATCGATCGACTCGAAAGGGCGGGCGAGTTGATTGACATGGGGGATTGACGAGAGTGAGCTGCATGCGGCACAGGCGAGCTCATGTGGTCGGCAGAGCAGCAGGCGCCATCGTGGGCGTGGAAGGACGAGGCAGCAGATGCGTCGGACGACTTGTGAGCATCCTGATGGGCACCCTGATGGGTACCGTGGCTGAGAGACTGGAGCTGCTGGAACGACGGGAGCTGGTTCAGAGGGGGAAGCTGCTGCAGCGGAGGCAGCATCGGACGGATCGGTTCGTCCACAGTCGCAGAGATCGAGCGGTTGGAAGCAAAGTAGCTTGGCAGCGGCAGCGAGGGTCGTCTGTTGGGGCTGAGGTTGAGCTGATGCGGGAATCCATGTGACTGGGGCGTAGCGGAGACGGGAGCATCGGGGGTGTAATGGTGATGATGATGGTGATGGTGGTGATGGTGGTGCTGGCCAAGGAGCGACGATTGCGACGGGGTGGCCATCGAATCGTCCTGAGACACAGTCTGGTCGTTCAAAGGCTGCAGAGTCGAAGGGGTAGGATCGGTGTTGACGATATCTTGGATGCGCATCATCTTGGCAGACAGAGACAGGGGGGGGTGAATGCCAGTGGGGGGGAGGTGGTGTTGGTTGCTGCAGGAGTGTACAGCGCAGATGAGGGTGTCTTTCTCTTGGGAAGAAGGGGCGGGCAGGCGAGATATCTGGCAGTCGAATCGAAGCGTTGAGGGGTTGAAATGTTAGCGGTTGGGGCGTTGGTGGGGAGACACTGACAGAAAGGTGTAGAGCACAACGATGCAGGGGAAGCAGCAATCCAGGACAACCCAAGACAACCCAGGACAACCCAAGACAACCCAGGACAATCCAGGACAACCCAGGACAATCCAGGACAAGACTCACTGCTCACGGGAGAGAGACGAAGCGGAAAGCAGCCCACCAGACGACCGTCAGAGCCGAAGAGAAAAAGGCACTTGGGGGGTTGCCGGGCGGCGTGGTGCAAGAATATAAATCGAGCGGGGGGGGTTGCGAGCGACAGCGGGGGCGGCGAGGGGCTCGGCCGTGGAACGAATGGCAGGCCGCGGTTGGTCCTGCAGCGCAATGGGCGGCCACAGCGTGCGGGCGGGTGGGTGGCCCCGCACGGCCGCGAGTGGGCAGCAAGCGGGCAGCAAGCGGGCAGCGCGCACAAGGGCCGACCCCGCAGGTGCAACGGGTGCTCGCCCGTGGAGCCCACTGACCCGCCTTGCCCGCGACAGCAAGGCGCTCGACGGCGCAACAAGGGGCGGCCACATGATGCCGCAGACTCGCACGGCAAGGGGCGGGTGCGCCTGCGAGTGCGAGTGGGATCTGCGAATGACAAATGTGTTAATGGCAGTGTTAATGATGATGTGCTAATGATATATGTGTTTATGCTAATGATATGTGTGTGTGTTAATGATATGTGTGTGTGTTAATGGTATGCGACCAATGATACATGCTCGTGGCCCATGTGTTAATGATACGTGGCCCAATGCTCCATCTCTGAATGGCCGGCGCTGCTCTCGCATCTCATCCACTGCCGCTGTCGACACAACGGCGCGGCAGACAACAAGCCGGCGAACGGGGGCATGTGAGCGCGTTGCCTGGTCTGTGCGGCCGCGCTCGGCCACACAACGGGGCTGCCCACTCGCACAACGCCGATAACCTTGGGCCAGCCGCAGTGGTGTTTGTGGCGGCAATGTTACCGCATCGGGGCACGGCACTTGAACAACATTAACGCACGTTGGCCACGCTCCAGCAACATGACCACACTCTCGCAACGCTCGCAACACTCTCGCAACTGCCCCCACTCTCCAGAAACAGCACCAACACAACACAACACACCACCAACGCAATACAACACCACCAACACACCACCACATCTCCACAACAACGTTACAGCCCAGCACCAACCCCCACGGACCAATCGCATCGCCCTGCTCAGGCACTGTCCGGGCTGCCCACGTCCTGCTTCTCCACAGCCCCCCACGCTGCTGTTGGGCTGCTCGCCGTCCTGCCCACGGCGTCTGTTGCCGTGCCAAGGCCCTGTGTGCTCGCTCGACGGCCTGGTCTGACCTGGCCTGACCCAGACCAGCGCCTTGTCGCTCGGCATCCCACACCGGCTCGCCGTGGCCGCCTCGGTTGAGCAAAACCTGCCCTCGTCGGCCCAGATCCGCCACGGTCGCAGCCATGACCAGTCGCAACCTACCAGCCGAAGCCGCCCTATCTTCGCCGCCACACGCACCTCTATCTCTCTGTGCAACTCCACCAGCCCCCACCTCTGTGGCCCCCTCTGCTCCTCGTGTGCGAGAAAACAGCCTGATCCTGTCTCGTGTGTGGGAAATGCATGGGGGGCTGCTGCCTCGAGCAGTGCGCGGCACTGCCGGGGAGATGTCTGGCCAGGTCCAGATAGCGTCTCATGGGGGCCCTCACTCTCACAGATGCCCATGGTGCTGGGAGCTGGAGGTCAGTTTTTTTTTTCTCTCCTTGCTCACTCACTCACTCACTCTCTCATTCACTCACTCACTCACTCATTCACTCGCTGGTGCCCTCTCCGGCTCCGGACCCGCACATGCTGGCAGCAGTGACAGATTGTCGAACCACCGCCTCTTGGCGAACAGAGCCGTCATCGGGCAGCATCAAAGGAAAGGGGGTCCTCGCAAATTTGGGCGTTTTCGTGGTCGAGAGCGGGAGGGTTGACTTTGGCTTGTGCGGCCGTGGGATTAGGCGCTGGTGGGTTCTCCGCCAGAACAGCCGGGGGGGGCACGCATCGTGACGAGAATAACCAGCAAATGTGAAGAGAAACAAAAAGACAAGACAAAAATATCATTTGTACATGCAAAGAAGCCATAATTCGTAGGGGAAAGAGACGAGGCAAGAGCTGGACAAAACACGGAAGGATGAAGCCGCTTGGGGGTGGCGCTCAGGGCTGGTATGCGATACACACCGCGAGTGCCGAGCAGACGGTAGAAGCGAGAATCAGGCAAGCGCACATAAAATAGGAATGGCAAAGAACAAAACAAAGCAAGGCAAAAAAATAACCCGGACCAGACGAACATCGGAC
This sequence comes from Polychytrium aggregatum, assembly GCF_025602895.1. NCBI lineage: Eukaryota > Fungi > Chytridiomycota > Chytridiomycetes > Polychytriales > Polychytrium > Polychytrium aggregatum. Next base: position 148,252 of record NW_026516298.1, read on the forward strand.
ACGAGTCTGCCAGGGCAGCAGCAGCAGCCGGTCCACCATCGATAGCATCCAAACAACCCGTGGCCAAACCGAGACACCACTACCAGACCAGAACAGAAATGCGCAAATGTACAAGCACTGCAGGGCAAGCCGTGGGACCAGCCCGCCCCCGAGCGAGATCATAATCAGGCATGCATGCACAGCAGGATCAGGCCGTGGCTCCCACGACGGATCGAGGGGCGTGGGAGGAGCGCACCGGTCGAGCCTATGATCTCGTTGGGAGGGGGATCACAGGCCATCCCGTCCGGACGCTCCCCCCCCCGCGACGAACAAGAAAAAAAAATAACCATGATAAGCAGGTGCCAACTTGGAAGCGCAATTCGATTCGTGGTATGCGGGGTGCGCTGGCCTGGGCACATGGCGAGCACCAGACAGGCTTCCCACGGTCTTGTCTATGAGCCTCGGTGGAGAGCGTGGCTGGGAGAGCCTGGGGGTCATGACAGCTGCCCTGGTCCGAGTTTCTAATGCCACCCACCCATTCCGCTTCTTGGTCTGGGGAAGGGCGGGCCCTCTAGTTGCTCTGGCTCTTCAGAGACTTGACCTTTTGGCGCTTGAGCTTGTTTTCGTGAGCCAGATTGAACACATGGTTCGGGTTGCGGGCATCAATATCGACACAGCCCTTGAGCAGTGCCCGGTTCGAGTTGAGATGCTTCCGCAGCCCGTCCGCCCGCGCAAAAGGCGCCGAGCATCCCGGGCAGACCCATTGGCGCTCCTCGGGGCCGCAGTGGATCGACTTGGTGTGTCGCCGCAGCTCCTGCGGCCGACGGAACGAGCGGCAGCAGAACTCGCAGACAAACGGCTTGGAATAGTCGGCAACGGCAGTACCTCCGTGGTGATGGTGGTGGTGATGGTGGTGGTGGTGGTGGGGTTGGTGGGGTTGGTGATGGTCGGGCCTTGGTGGCGCCTTGATTTCGCCGTTGTCCTGGGTGTGGGCGGCAGCGTGTTCAGGGGGCTGCGACGCCGGGGGCTGTGGGAGAGCGGCAACGCTTGGCAGCAGGAGGCGAGCAGTGTCCCGCGAGCGAGACCAGGGGAACTCATGGTCGGGCTGGCAGTCGGGGTCGCTACTGTCCAGGTCGTCGGGCCCTCGCTTCTGGCGGTCGAGTTCTTTGCTCGGATGCTCAAAGTCTTCCTGGTGCTGGCTCTCGCCGCCATCGGAGCTGGTGGCGAGAGCCCGGGACCGCAGCTGGCTGTGGAAGGCATGCGGGCCAGACTCTTGGTGGGCGCAATCCGGGCAGCTTGGGTGTGCTGCTGGCTCGGTCCTGGGTCCGGGACGGCCGGCACGCCCCGGTATGTCGGCCAAGAAGGTTGAGGCAGGCAGAGAGGCCGGTTGCAGGGAGCTGGCAAGGGTGCGGCTGGGAGGAAACGGCGCATAGATGGTGGTGTCCGAGGGATGCACGACGAGCTCTGAGCGAGCGTGGAGACCAGGGAGTTCGACCCAGGGTTGGGTGGCGGAGCGGAGACGGCGGTCAAGCGAAGTGCGAGCTGGAATGCTGCTGGCATCATAGAGCCGAACGCCGGAGGGCCGGAGGATGGGCGAAGTATCTTCGCGGTTGACGATGTCGGCAATGCGAATCATGATAGGGGAGAGCAGTTGGGGACGACGAAGAGTTGGTGGGCTGGTGGAGACCAGGACCGATATAGACAGGGAGACAGGGAGACAGGGAGACAGGGAAACGGAGCAAGGTGTAAGCCCGGGGGTTCGGAAAGCCAAGACGGCGCCCAACACGATGCCGGACGATGGCAGAGGACGCTGCTGCATCGCCCACGGCTCCCGCCGCAGCACCCACAACATGATGCCGGGCCATAAGCACATGGCGGCGGCTCTCTCCATGGCGCTGGCGACAATTGCTTTCTGCATGTCGCTGGCTCAGATTCCCGTGGTCACGATGGGGGTGGCGAGCGGCCTGGCATGGTGTCATGCTTCGGACTTACAGGCGGAGATGACGACACCAGCAGGTTGCGAGTGGCAAAGGGAAGTGGCAAAGGGAAGTGGAGGAGCAAGAACCACCAATGTGCTGGGATGGACTCGGCCGAACAGATGAGGCAAATGCAGGAAAATGCAGGAAAATGTAGACAAATGCAGGCAAGACCAATGCAGACGAGACAAGTGCCAGGACCAGAGTCGCCAGAGGGAGGCTGGAGAGCAGTGGGCTGGAGCAGATGGGTGTGGATGCGCTTGTGCCTGGGCCGACAAGGAGAGGGGGGAACGAGAGCGGGCGGGGGGAGGCAATAAATGCAAGATTCCGGTCACGAAGGTGGGCGATACTGACTCGCGCATTGGGGCCGTGCGCCCCCCGGAGTTGTACTCGCAAGATAAGACCAGAGCGCTTTGCGCCCCCGCGGCAGGTGGGCGACAAAGAGTGCGACGCAGGCGGGCTGTGTCCATTTCGCAGCCTTCGACAGCCGCCAGCAGCAGCGGGACGAAGTGCCCTGGCAAGGACATGGGCCGTCTGCTGTCTGGTCGTGGTCCACCGAGCAGGCAAGCAGGCAGGAGAGGAGGAAGGGGGGGGGGCTCGCACGCCAAGGCTGTCGGCAGACGGTGTTGCAATTGCACTGCTCGTTGCTCAGCCAGGCATGCCTGCCGTGCCTGCCGTGCCTGCCGTGCCTGCCGTGCCTGCGGCGATTCCGGAGCCCGAGACGGCCGGGCATCGGTCGGGCATCGGCCACGACGCACACGCTGCCAGGCATCGATGCACAGAGGGCGCGCGAGGGAAGCAGCGCAGGACGCATGGCTGATCGATGGATGTTGTTGAAGAGGGTTGCATTGAAATGCCATGGGAGGGCGATTCCTTGGAGGGTGATATCATTGAAAAGCGGTTGATCGACAGCGGCTGCATCAGAAAATGGATACATCTATATTACTGGTCCTGCTCAACGGCAATGACTACCTCCATCGATTGCACATTGCGCATCGCACATCGTACATCGCACATCCCCGATTTTCCCACACCCTCGGCCGGCGCCGCTGCCCAAGTGTGTCGGCGGCGGCCTTGTTCGGCACGCGCGCCCCACGCCCAACAAGGACGCACGCTTGTGCTGCCTGCCCGCCGGCCCCGTGATCGGTCATCCCAGCCAGCCGTACCCCCGACCAATCCCGGTTTCGTCCGAGGCCCTGTTCCGCCGAGGCGTGTCCAGCCCATTCCTGGAGGGGCCAGGCGAAGGGCCAGGCGAAGGGCCAGGCGAGGGCCGGTCGACGCAGCCGCAACCCAAACTCTATTGCTGGCTGGCAGTCGGCCGAGGTGTGTTGTCCTTGGCTGGAGCGAGTTTCTGGTGCAGAACATCAGGTTCGGCGGCGCTGGGCTGGGCTGTCGGGGACAGGGTCGCTCTCTGCAGGCACGCGTCCGTTGTTGCCGCGGCGCTGGTGATCGCATTTGGTGCGAGGCTGTTTTGGGCTCGGATTGCTGTTGCGTCACAGCGCGTGCTGCCGGACGCTGCGTTTGTGGATGTGTTTCGTGCCTTGCTGATTGCTTGAGATTGGGGTTGAGATTGGAGTGAGATTGGGGTTGAGATTGTGGTTGAGATTGGGATCGAGACTGAGACTCGCATTGGCAGCCTCGATCCGTCTCTGGCGATCTCGATTCCAGTCTCAGAGATCGCCCTATAGTGCCACAGTGCCGCTGTGTGTGGGCACTGCCCCATTCCAGAGCCCCCTTGTGCCTGCTCTGGTGACCAGCGGGGGGCGCGATTCCCCCTTGCCTTCAAAGCCCCCCTCCGCTGTGCACCCACCATCCTGGTGCAACCGCCCTCGGCTTCCTTACCGGCCATGCAAGCCGGTGGGGTCGGAGCTGCAACGAAGGACTCTCCCGAGGACGCAGGCGTGCTTCCGCTGGCAAGCCGGAGGAAAGCCGATGGAAGGCGCAAGGACGGAGGAAGAGGCTGGCTCTTGCGTCGCAGATGGCGCGCATGTCGGCTTTGCGAGCGGGTCATGCCCTTTCGCCGCTTCATCCCCAGCCAGCCCCCGATCTCCATGGCGAGAGGCCACCGGCAAAAAGCAGCAAGACCAGCAGCAGCCATGTTGGCGCCTGCAAAAGCCGCAAGCGGCACCTCCCACGCCGATCATGTGGGCAGCTTCCCCCAGTTGCCCCAGTAGGCCGATCTCGAGATAGCAGCGACCCATTGCGAGCCGGAAAGATATCGCCGCTCCACGGCGCTGTCGATGCTGCTGGGCAAGTTGTCCCATGACATGAAACAGACGGCACGCAGAACCACCCGCCGGCGCCGCCTGCTTGTGTAAAAACCGCTCCCACCCAGCCAGGCCCCACTGGCCGGGGATATCGAGCACTGGCCAATGCCGAGGATCTGCCCGACCGAGAGCAGCGAGCAGTGAGCACGCCAAGTACTCTGCTGCCTGGTCTGCACTTGGCTGCTCCTATCGACCTTGCTGCTTTGCCAGCATGGCCGAGCCAATGTCCCACGCAGGTCAGCCGGCCACATCGCTCGCCCGCCCGTCCGGCTGTCCACATCCCACACACTTGCACCATTCGCCCATCTATCACTCGCTGGGGGCTCTGCCCTTGATCAGTTGTCCGGCTCGTCCTCGCCATCTGCACACCACTCGCAGGCACCACTCGCAGGCACCACTCGCAGGCACCACTCGCAGGCACCACTCGCGCCGTCTCGACTGGCGGCCGTGCGAGTGGTGCAGAGGTGATGGTGTTATCTTGGTTGCGTCGCTGTCGCATATCCGGCCTCGTTACGATTGCGCTGCTGGCCCTGCGCCGCCATCGCCTGGCAGCTCGTCATCGCCACGGCCCCTGGCTCTGACACGCGAGGAGGCGCAATATTCGGACTCTGCGTTCTTGGGCGGCTCCGTGACGTCACCGCGGGAAATGGGGGTTAGTCCCGTTGGCCATGGCAATGGCGCCGGTGATGACGCCGATGTCGATGCTGGTGCTGCTGGTGGTGGTGCTGCTGGTGGTGCTGGTGGTGCTGGTGCTGCTGATGGTGGCGGCTGCTTTCGAGATCGATTGGTTTCGCACAGCACACCAGCCGCTCTGCACAGCCGACCCTTCCCCGCTTTCCCAATTCGACAATCGCCAAATCGCATCAGGGTCCGTCGCTGTCATGCCCTGCTGTTCGCTCTCTCCTCTCCCCCCTCGAAGGAGTGTGCGAGCCGAATCGGGCCACCGGCTCATCCCCGTCCTCGCATCGGCAGCAAACTCTACTCTGCTGCTCAGCTCTCCGTCCAAGGCAGGGACGACTGACCCCCTCATTCCCAACACGATGGACCCTGGGGATAGCCACAGCCGCTCCCAGCGGCAACAAGGCCTGCTCAGGCAGTACTCTCTGGATCACACCAAGCACGATCCCCCGGCTCCAATCGATGTCGACGAGGGGCAGGCGCCATGTCCCGCCAAGCCAGACATGGTCATGAGTTCCGCCCATAGAGTGCTCTCGGGCAACTGGCTGGCTGGCTGGCTGGCTGGCTGGCTGGCTGGTGTAGCATATGAGACCAGGGTTGTATTTGTGCATCTCGGAGCAGCGCAGTTGCGGTCATGCATAGTCATCCAGGCCACGGCTGGTCTGCTTTTGGAGGCGAGAGGAGGGACATGTTTTGTCGTCCTTGTGGTTGTGGTTGTGGTTGTGGTTGTGGTTGTGGTTGTGGTTGTGGTTGTGGTTGTGGTTGTGGGAATGGGGCAGGATCCCCTCCTCTCGGCCTTACAGCGTTCGGTCATACGATGCGGTTCTTGATCATCATGAAGCGGTCTATCTTGTCGAGTTTGGCGTCCTCGAGCGATGCGGGTGGCTTGTCCTTTGCGTGGTGGCTCTCGCCAGCGCCTTCGCCGCTGGTTTTCGAGACATCTTTGCCAGAGTCGGGTTCGGGATGGGGCTTCCGTCGGCTCAGGTCCAGGACCTCAAAGTTTGGCACGGGATCAGGCACACCCCGGCCCTTGGCCGTGAGCTCGAGGATGCGAGACCGAGCAACAGACGCCAGGATGTACCCGACGCTCAGTTTGGCCACCACCAGTCTGCGAAATGGGGTAGAGACCGGAAGCAGCGAGAGTACGCAGATGGATGCATATCAGCGATAGACAGGCTTTCTGCGACGCAAAGAGCCGCAGTGGTCTACCCACGGCCTTTCTGCCGGAAAAAAGGCTTCCACTCCGGGCGAGCCTCACACTTACAGCCCATACACGGCAAGTCCATAGAGGACGTAGGCCGTGCCATCTTCAATATCCTGCCAACGATAGCGCTCCGGAATCGAGTTGAGAAAGCCAAGGAGGTCATCTTGCGTGCGCGGAATGGCCGCAAAGAATCGCCCAACACTGGCGGTCTCGAACTCGGAGACGATTTCGCCCATTTCCAAGGCCTGGATCGATATTCGGACGACCACGCACGCCAGCGGGATCGAGACAAAGCCTATTCTTCGGGCGACAAAGGGGGATTGATCCGGAACCTGCCGATGCCAAGCAAGGTGGGATGGTGCCCGATTAGTTTGCCCGTTTGCGGAAACAGGAGGTACGTTATCCACTGGGTTCGGGGTGCTTCGACTATGACTGCTTCGACTATGCATGCTCGACTATGCATGCTCGACTATCCATGCGGAAAGTCGTGGATTGTTGCGCAAGTAGGGTGACGAAATAGGGCTGAGAGGAGGATCAAAGAGTAGTCCAACTCCCACACAGCGCATGCTGTGGAGCAGAGCACAAAGGACACCACAAGACACATCGCAGATGTTTCGGTACACTCATAAAGTCGATCGAGACGTAGGAGTAGTAGTCTCGAAGCAGATATAAAGCCGCCAGACCGCAAGCATAGCCAAGAACACTTTAGCAGCGCCCCAAGGGCGACACAGACGCACCATGGTCGTTTTCAGACGAACGCCCATCAGATCGCGGAACAGGCTGTCCCTGAACTCCTGATAGACTTGCGGTTTTGTGTGGTTGAACTTGGTGATGAAGGCATGCTTGAGATTGTCAACCAGAATCTCGGTTCCCATGACGAAAAACACGGGCGTGGCCAAGGTCTCGATGAGCTTGTAGGTCGGCGACGATACCAACACAGCCAGCCGAGAGACCATGACAGCCAGGTCTTGGATGTTGGCGGGAAAGCGCAGCTCCAGCGACTGATACAAAGCCAGGGGCGAGATCTGGTACAAGTAGCCAATGACCGTGTCCATGCTGCCGTCTCCAGAGATTTCCACAAAGTTGAGAACCGTGATCATGCACAGGAACGCGGACAACTGAAATCGCTCGACCATGTCTGCGGACCCAAGGGTACCATTCCAAGCGCGGGGCCATCAGATCGATATACAAAGGAACAGAAAACCCACGATCCACATCCACATTCGCATGCACATTCGCATGCACATCCGCATCTGCGTGCGTGGTGGCAGTTGTGCATTCGGAATGCGGTTGGTATACCACAGTCGCTTGCCAGGGGGGTTCCGTTGTCTTACCTCCACTAGCCAGCTGGAAGAGATTCTCTCGCTCGAATCGCTTAAACACGTGGCTCTTGATTTCGCTAAAGTGGTTGCTGAGGAGCAGCGTCAGCAGTGCGTTGGAGAATGAGTTGATGGCCACGTTGAGGGTCATGACTTCGTAAAAGAGGATGATTGAATGCACATAGACATAGACCATGGCGATGCAAAAGTGGGGGATCCGCCCCCAGTAGCGATGGCGCGTGAAGCTCTCATTGAGCCGTTCGTTGGACTGCCGCTTGACGGTCGAGAACAGCGAGTCCAGGATATCGTGGCCGAACGCGCTACAGAGCTTGTCGCAGATCTACCACACCGAGAGCAAAAGTGATGTGATTTAGGACAGATGCCCACAGCCATTAGCTCCTCGGTTGCAGATGCCTAATGATATCTATTGAGGCTGCTTCGAGCTTTCAATGCACGATCCAAGTCGGGCGAGGGGAGGGACGCCATCAATCCGCCAAGCGCCAAATGCCGACATCGCACCGGCGCTTCTTTGCATCGAGCACGACCCACCTCCAGGGAGCTGAAAATGAAGTAGAGCTTGATGACGGACTGTCCGCGGATCGAATGGTATGCATATGACGTGTCGGTGTACTGCAGTGCGTAGCAGCATATAAATATGATGATGCCTTTGAGCAGGTCGATGGTGCGCACGCCCTTCATGGGCTTGCCGCTGTCCCAGGAGCGATGAGAGGGAGAGAGAGAGACAAGGGCCATCAGCACTGCGTTCCAACAAATATCTGCCAAGGGTGAGCCAGCTCGCACCGGGTGCTCGAGTCTCGACCACCACGAGACGCACGAGCCAGCCCGGGGAGCAGCCGACGCAAATTCTCTCCAAGGCAGCTCCGCCTACCAAAAGACAATGCTCTTCAGGAGGGAGCCGACCGAGATAAGGATGCGGACGGGCAGCACCGTGAACAGATACAGGAATGAATCTAGACAAATAAAGTAGCCAAGCAACATGAGCTGGAGCCATCAGAAGCCGGATGGTTAGGACACGGGCATGCTCAACACGTCGCTTCGCTGTCGCTGTCGCTCTGCCCCTCTGAGCATCATCATTATGCTGCACAATTTGCAGAGCATTCAGCTTGGCTCAAAGTCCAAAACCAACGACCGCACCTTCTCCAGCTCATAGGGAACCCGAAGAAAGTTCTGCACTCGTTCGCGCTTGCGCTCGTCGACGTGCTCTGCCTGTGCGGGGAAGAGCTCCAGATGCCAGTAGCTTTGAAGGTCGCGGGAGGCCAACGACAGCTCGGTAATCTCAGGATCCGGCGGGTCGGCGAATGGCTGGCTGCTATTCAAAAGAGGCTCGGATACGGGGCGTTGTATCGGCGGCAACGACGCCAGTGAGGCTGCCAGCGGTGCCGACGTGGACTCGGAAGGCGGCTTGTTTTCGGGCACAGGCTCGCTTGCTGATGTGAGGCTGCCGTCGATCCCCTTCGACCGAGGATCGGCTGGTGGAAGCGGCAGCGGCGGGACGGCTTGCGGTTGTGTATGCGACGGCAGGGGGTCAGAGGACGACGATAGCGACGGGACGAGCTGATCGGCGTGTGAGTCGATTGAGGCATGTGAGTGCGCCGCCGATAAGAGTCCGTCGGTGCTATATGCAGTTTCCATATCGGCGGGTGCAGGTGGTATAACTTGGATGGCGGCAGGAGTGCCCCAGGCTGGGTCTGGAAGGGCAACAGCGGCGATGGCGCCGAGAAAAGGCCGATGGGTCCGGAGGATGCGCGTTTGGGCGAGGAGGTCCAGAGGGTCGCCAGCGACTTTTTTTTGGGGGGGGGGCATCCGATTTGGCAAAACGAGATTGGCGGGCTGAAGCGTTGCAGGCCGGCCAGACAGAACCATGATTCGCTGGGGCTGCGCCCTGGCCCGCCTGGATCGATGCTGGTTTCCACTCAGATACCCTGCTGCGGCCGTGAAAATACATGCATTCGAGGCCAAGCACAGGCCGCTGGCGCTGTCGACCTTGACATGATTCCTCGCTGCTTCAGAGCGGGCTGTGGCTGTGGAGGAGAGCCCTTGGCGACACCACACGCCGTGACTGCCGATCCAATCCCAGATCCAATCCCAGATCCAATCTCAGATCCAATCTCAGATCCAGTGCCATATGCCTTGGCAATCTTGGTTGCTGCACGTGTTGCATGGCCGGCTGGCAGGACGAGCCAAAGGAGCCACACGCCGCACTGCTCGGCAGGTTGGTGCGTTGGATTCAGGCAACAGAGAGGGCGATGGCGAAATGCGGCAGAGACTGGAATTGTGAATGCGCCGCGACCCGCAGCGACAATGAACAACCGATGCCGCTGGTGGGTGCCCTGCTGTGGATGCCGCTGGTGGAGGAGCTGGATCCGCGATGTTGCCGGCAACGTGCAGCAGGCCACGTTGAGCGGCTCCCTGGGCCGCAAGGATTGCCTGCCTTGCTGTTACTGCCCGCAGCGATCTGCGCCAATCACCCCTCGGCCGTCACATCGGCAACAGGATCGGTGTACAGCGCCAGCCACGGGCGCTGTTTGGCCCAGCACATGTCGCCGTGTCCGCGCCCACGAAGCGCGTCCCCAGCAGCGCTGTCCGCGACTGGACCGGTGCCGTCGCACACGCCCTCGCGCCGAACGCGTCCGCCAGCGCGTTTCACTCAACCGTCGCACCCACAGCGCGACAAGCACCGGCCAGACGCGACCAAGGCACAAGGCAGGGGAAAGCGAGGCGGCAGCGAGGGCCGGCCGTGCTGGACTGCCTGTGTTGCTGTGTAGACAGAGAGCCCTCTCGCTGCAGCGGGGACCCACCGAGAGCGGCCTGACGCCGTCGCTCGGGGGGCCTTCACCAGGCGTTCGCGGCCAAGGCCCTTTTCTCCTGCTTTGGCTCCTCCTGGGCTCGCTTGGACTGGCGTTCTTGGGCATCGCTTGCTTCGTCAACCGCCTTCTCCTCCTCCTCTCCCTCCATCGCGAGCCGTGGTGGTCGCAGCCCGACTCTGTGGATCCGTCCAAACCTCCCAGGCGCCTTAGACACATTCGCAGAGCAACCCCGTTCGATCCAATACTGCAGCCATGTCGGGTAAGGATCCCGGCCATGCAGTTTTAATACTCGTCGTTCACGGACCGTTTTCTTGGAGGAACGGATGTCATTTTTCAGGAGTCGCCGCCCCGTCCTGCCGAGAGCCAGCATCGCTCCTCCTGGTTTGGCTGCGATGCGAGACAGCGGGGCAATCGGCGGCAGGCCTCTCAATGCAGCCAGCAAGTCTGAACCAGATGCCGACTTGTCTCGGCTGCTCTGGGATCTCTGCCACCTCTCTTGCGTCCGTCGTCCGACTCTGCTCTCCTTGGCCCTCGTCTTCCACGCAATGTGCTCCCTGTTGCTCAGGACGACCGGAATTCCACCCAAACTGATACATTCTCTCGATGCGACCGCAGCCCAAAGCAGCACTTGTTCGAGCATCGGTGTCTCGGCACCCAATACATGCATGGCAAACGGAAACTGTGTGTATTGCTACGCCGCCACCCCAGGAACGTCGTCAAGCGGCTTCACTGCAGGATGTAACGACATCAACAGCGCCGGGGCGTGCACCAGTCTCCAGTACCGTACGTATCTACAGTTACCATGATCTTGGACAGCCGGGCGGGCTGTGGGATTACGGGTTTGCTGTGTTGCCGCCCAATCCGGCCACACCGCTTTTTGAGCCAAGAGTCCGAGAGCTCGTTCAGCAAGCCGGGGGGGGCCTCTGGTTGCTAACTAGACTGGTCTCTGTGTCGCTTTGCTTGCCTCAACCATGTGCCATCGGCCCATCGAACATATGGCGGACAAACCCGTATGGGCTTGTGGAATCTGCAGTGCCGCCGACTCTGGAGAACGACCCCAAGTCGCTCCAGACCATGTGCTCGGCGGATGGCTCAAACTGCATCCAGTTCTCCAACAGCACTTCGAGCTGCAGCTTCAACAAGGGATGCCAGAAAGGTAAGCCGTTCGTCCGCTGAGCAGCGAGAGAATCGACCGCCACAATGTCAATTTGCCCCCCCCCATTTCTCACACGGTGTCTATGACTTGCTTTCCAGGCCAGGGATCCTGCTACATCTGTGATGCCGTTTGCCAGAGCACCCTTGCGAACAACAAATGGTGTCAGGGTAGGTGGATGCAACAGTCAAAAGCTTGCCGATGGATAGCTGTTGGATTGATCAGCACACACTCACGTTTCTCTATCGATCCGCTCTATCGATCCGCTCCATCGACCCAACATACTCCATGCCTTCCGCAACTGCTGTCCTCTTCGCGAAGCTCTTTCGTCTATTGCGCCGCTCCCGACCACGAGCTCGGTTCAGACAAGCAACTCTCTGCTGACTCTGGTCCTGCCAATCTGCCTCGGAGCCGTCGTCCTCATTGGCGCCATCTTTGGCTGGATCTACACCAAGCAAACCCGCAAGAGAAACCTGAGCTACAATATGACCAACCGCCGCAAGTCTATCTTGGCCATCCTCCCCTCGTCCCGGGCAGCTACGGTCTCTGCTGGTGGCCAGCCGCCGGCGCAACAGCAGTACCGCAAGCGACAGAGCTTCTTTGGCGCTGCTGCTCGACTCTCGGGCTTCCCGCTGCCTCCCAGCGACGCTGTTGTCAAGCCCGACAACGATATCCAGCGCACCGATAGCCAGCGCATGCGAGGTCCTCGTGATGCCGCCTTCCGATCCTATGCCAGCATTGTCAGTGACATCAACGAAACCCCCGAGCCGCCTGCGTCTCGTCGGGGCAAGGCAAAGCCGCTGCCCAACCGCCCGATCTCGCAGCTCTTTGGCGACAAGGGCCGCCGTCTCTCGTTCCTCGCCAGCGCCAAGACCAAGCCCACGGACATTGAGATGGCTGAGGAGCCTGTGCCCAAGCTGCCCTCCCTGGCGCGCAAGCACAACGAACAGCTCTCCAAGATCACCGAGGAGACAGAGCAGCCCGAGCCCGTGGACATCTTCTCGGACAAGCACTCAATCGAACCCGAGGGAAGCCCCTTTGCGGACACCCACTCGGTCAGCGTTGGAAAGGACAATGTCTTTTCGGACTCGCATGCCGTCAGCGGACAGAAGCTTGCCAAGAAGCCGTCAGTTGCATCGTACACCTCCCCCTCGCTACCACCCCTGTCGATTAGCACCACCATTACTCTGCCTAGAACCGGCGGCAACTCGAACAGCGACAGCTTTGGCGATTTTCTCAGTACTGTGGGTGAGGAGGCTCCTCCGCCTATGCCCGCTATGCCCACGGTACGGCCTGCGCTGAAGCAGACCTCGCAGTCGCAGTTGAAAACCACTACCCAGACGACCAAGGCCACCCACCAACCGGTGCAGCCGCTCCTGACGACCGCCAACATGAAGGTCACGGTGCCGACGGCCAAGTCTACCCATGACGACACTGGGTCCGTTGTCTCCAGCGTCTCGCGCCGGTCGATCGTCTCCAGCTCAAATATTGTGGTTGCCTCGGGAAACAACAGCTCGCTCTCGCGCAAGACCTCTGTTCCTTCGACCAAGATCATGGTCGTCTCTGCTGAGAAGCCCGAACGGGACTCTTGAACGGGCATCGTGGCATGAGATGTGCGACCTTTGTCTACCTCCCCTCTACTTGCTTCACTCCCCCCCCCTCGCTCTGCTTGCCCATGTTCCTGGGCCCACAACTGGCCTGTTTTTGTTATTATTCTGTTTGTTCGTTTTGTTTAGGGCTTCGAAATTGTTTTGAACTGAGCCGTTGGCAGTCACACCGAGGAGTCATGGTCCGAGACACTGCCCCAGACTCCCTCCCCCTCCCTTCCACAGCCGTGGCGGCGGTTGTCTCTCTGGTGCCAAGAGCCTGCTCCCAACACGGATTGTCTGACGACCATAACAATGAAACGGGGACACCTTGCGCTTGTTGTTTTTATTTTTGAATTGAAATACACATACATCGATCATCCACATTAGCCGTCTGTCCCGTGGAAGCAGGAGGCCAGGGGGACAGAGATATGGCAATGCTTGTGGATTGGCACGGAGTGGACATGGAGAGCAAGCCATGGGTTTTGGAGAGCGAGCCATCTCCGCCATGAGCCGAGCGCGCCCCCGGTCTTGGGCGGCTGGTGGCTGTTGCTCGCCGGGGTGCCTTGGATCCTGCCTGCACCTTCCCCGTTGGGTGTCCATCTTCTGTCGACCGATCTATTGGCAGCACCCAACCACGCACGCCCGTCTTCGCCAGCAGCCTTGCGAGCCTCCCACATCGTCTCCCATGCCCGCTGCACTCCCAAGACCAGCCCGCATCGAATGGTATTTTGACTTCATTTCGCCATACTCGTACCTGCAGTTCCATGTGCTCAAGCGCAAGGGCCTGTTCCAAGCCGGCACCGGCTGCGAGGTGATCCTGAAGCCCATCGTCTTTGGCGGCTTGCTCGACCACTGGAAGCAGCGGGGCCCCGCCGAGATCCCGCCAAAGCGAGTGTGGACCTACCGACTGTGTCAGTGGCTCGCATACGAGCACCAGATTCCCCTGACGATGCCAAGCACCCACCCATTCAACTCGCTCCCGCTCCTGCGACTCTGCGTCTTCCTGGGACCCACGCCCGAGACGGTCGAGCGCCTGTTCCAGTTTGTTTGGCGAGACGGGTATACCCCGACCGAGCCGCAGCATCAGGCTCGCTGGGCGGATCTCTTGTGCGAGATGCAGGTGGCCTCGCCCGAGCTGATCCATCAGGACTCGGTCAAGATCCGACTCCGGCAGAACTTTGACGACGCCGTTGGACTGCAGCTCTTTGGGGTGCCCTCTGCCGTTGTGCATCACCACCCCGGTCGCAACACCAACATCGACGACAAGAGCGACAACAAGAGCGAGGGCAGCGCCGTCGTTCCGCCAAAGGTGTTTTTCGGGTTTGATGCCACGACGATGATGCTGGCCTATCTCGCCGGCGATTCGTTCTTTGTGGGCCCCGAGAGTCCAGACGACAGCGAGCGACTCGATCGACTGCCGCAGGCGCATCGCAAGGGCGTGGCCAAGCTCTGATGGTGATGGGGGCTTCCCTGTGGGCTCGGGATGTCATGTCTGTCTGTGGCTCTGGGTCTGAGGTCCACTCCAGACCAGGGGGAAAGTCATCTCCTTCAAAATACAGTCAATCCAACCCGCCCACTCTCATCAGCACACCGAGTGGCAACAGGGCTCGACTCGACTCGATTCGCAGTAATTACGGCGTTTTTATTCCGGGAAACTTTGGGTGTGAGCCCCTGGGGCTTTCCGGACGAGAGCAGCACCATACATACGAGGAGCGCCGAATAGAACGATAGACAGATAGAAAGACGACGACGGGAGGCGGACACAGTCAAAGAAAAAGGACAGAGGAGCATTACGTGATCGGCATTTTCAGCTTATCATAGGAAAACTCAGACATCTACGGAGCAGTCAGGACGTCGACAGGGTTTGGGTTTTTGGTTTTGGGGCGGGGTTGGGACCGACGACTGTGAGCGGAGGGAGCGCGCACACATCAGGGGGAGGAGTCGGCCCCAGCCAGCATCATAATCATGATTGCTTTAGGCGGAAGCCTTGGCCTTGGCCTCGGCGGCCTCAGCCTCCTCGAAGGCAATGACATCGCGCTTGGCCTTCTCGGGGTTGGTCATCTGAATGATGACAAAGCCAATGAACATGAAGATGGTGGTGGGGATGAAGGCGATCCAGGTGGACTGGGGAGCACCGTTGGTGTTGTTGGCGGGGACGACGGCGGTGATCAGGGCAGAGATAAGAGGGCCAATGGCGGCAGAGAAACGACCGCAGATACCAAAGACGGAGAAGAAGAGGTAGGCCTTGCTGGGGGGGATAAGATCGGAGAGGTAGGTGTTCTGGTAAGCCCAGAAGGGAGCCTGGAAGAAGCCGAGGAGGGAGTTCTCGATGTAGAACTCGATGGCGGTCTTGTAGCCGATGCCGGGGGCCCAGATACCGACGACACCCCAGATGCTGACAAGGAGGGCAACCAAGTTGGTGACCTGGAACATGCGCTTGGTGGGGACCTTGAAGTGGTTGCCGACCCACCAGAAGACAATGCAACCCAAGACGGAGGTTCCGGCCTGGGCAAAGGTGTACAGGTTGTTGGTGAGGGTGTTGAAGGAGACAAAGTTGTTCTGGAGGTTGCCGACGAGGATACCCATGGTGGCGTTGCCATCAGCAAAGAAGAAGAAGCCGATGATGTAGAGCCAGGCCTGGGGGAGACGTCTCCAGAGCTTGACGGCGTGGCCAAACTCGCGGTAGCCGAGGGCGGCGATGTTGACATCCTTGGGGACGGGGGGACCGGGGCGGGGCTTGTTGAGGACGATCCAGGGCAGGGCAAAGACGAGCCAGTAGGAGATCAGGAAGAGCAGAATCCAGTTGTTGGTGACGAGGGAGGTCGGGTCGCCGGCAAGAATGTTGGCGGTGGGGTTGGCGGCGAAGATGAGACCGAAGGTCAGGACGGCGGGGACAAAGTAGCCGATGTTGGACCAGAGGGTCGAGATCATAGAGATACGGGAGCGCTGGAAGGCAATCTCGTTGTAGATGGACTCCTCCGAGTCACCACGCTCGATGGCAGCGCGGACTTCGGGCATGGCAGGGGCGAGACGGGGGAACAGGGCAAAGAAGTAGACAAGGGAGCCGGAGTAGGCGATCTGCTGGACACCCTGGAGGAAGAAGTGGAACCAGACAGTGCTCATGGGGGTGGTGTAGGGAAGGGCTGGCGGGGCAGATCAGGGTTGGTTAGTTGCGAGGAACCGGAGCAGCGCGACGCGAGGCAACGCATGAGCGACATGCGGCATGCACAATGCAGCATGCAATGTAGCGAGCAGTGCCAAAGGATGCCAGTGGATGCCATGGACACGCGAGGGGAACAGCAGGCGCACTTACGATCAGCAGAGCTACCGGGGAAACGGTAGAACATGAAGGCGGCTTGGGCAATCAGAGACAGGAAGGTGAAGAAGATCAAGAGGTTGCGGCCGTACATGGCGTAGTCACCATAACCAGAGATACTGATGAAGATGAAGGCAGCGAACAGGGAGGTGACGGACTGCTGGATCAGCACAAAGGTGGTGGTAGGCATGCCACCGCCGACGGGCAGGTTGCAGTCGGTGGAGTCGGCGGTACAGGCACCACCGCCGTTGGAGGGCGAGCGACGGGCATCGTTCTGGTAGAGCTGGACGATGGAGGCGATCCAGCCGTTCTGGACACCGGCGTCGCCGTTGTAGAAGAGGTAGTAGGACCAGAGCTCGGCCCTGGAGACAACGGGGTGGTCGGTGTTGATGTGGTCTTCGCTGACGTGGCCTTCGACTTGCTTGGCACCCATGGTTGCGGGGACGAGGAGGGGGAGGCAGAAGGTGGAAGGAAAGCTGCAAAGGGGGAAGGAGGGGGCATCGGCAGCGCGGTTATATAGCGAGGGGCGAGGCAAATTTGACTGGAGCGGCCGGCTGAGGCATTCGCCGGAGCATCGGGGCGGCAGCAAGGGGCGGCCGTGGGGCGATCGGCGGCCTTGCGAGGGCAAACAGCCGACGCCCAAGCACACACATGCCCAAAGGCGATGTACTCGCCCCTTCTTTGCGCCGCGACCGCGGCCGTCAGGCGGGCGGGCTTCGGCTTGTGCGCAGGCCGCGTGAGGGGTGGGGGCGGGCGGCAGCGACAGTGTCCGCTGTGTGTGCGCAGTGCGGCGGGCCCGCGCCTGAGAGGCATCCCCGCAAAATATTTGGTGCACACACGCGACACCGTTGTGCGACGGCTGGGCCGGCCGCGTCGAGGCGATCGGCGAGCGCGACGCGCACAGAGACGCCGGCGCGCACGGGCAAGCAAGGGCAAGCAAAGGCAAGCAAGGGCCAGCAAGGGCAAGCAAAGGCAAGCAAGGGCAGGAGCAAGCACACACACAACCACATGCCGCACAAGCCAGCACAAGCAAGCACAAGCACATGCTGCACTCGGACTGTACAGAACACACCGGCGCGCCAGTGACACACGGTGAAGCATCTTCTGTCGGCTGAGCGCCGTCACACGCAAAAGGAAAAGGCTTGCTCGGCGGATGACACAGCACAGCTCGACAGAACACAGGCAACAGCAGTCAACAGGGACTGCAGCTCACCGACGAAATACACCGACAGTACACACCAACAAGCACACCGACAATCCACATCGACAGCACACATCGACAAAACACACCAGCACAGCACGGCCCCCGCCTCACACAGCCGCCAGAGGGACAAACAAAGAGGAAAGGCCGCCGCACAGCACCACTTTCTTGCCCGCCACGCAGCCCACCGCCGTCGCACCGTCTTGTTTTCGTGTGTTGCCCCCCATGCTTGCTCTTGTCGGCTGTGTCACCGAAGCCACGGCGCCATGGGCCCCTGTCCCCGCCGCCTTGCTGTGGCTGGCTGTCCACTCCCGCGCAGCCGTCTGGCTTGCCTGCCATGTCGCGCCCTGCCGGTCTTGTGAGTGGTTCCCTCCCTGGCGCTGGCGCGGGCTGTCAGGCGAGCCGGTCATGTGTGCGACGGGATCGGGCGACCTCAGCTGCATTGTCGCTGCCCCTGTGGGCCCCTGTGCATTCCTGTGCGAGGCGTCGGCTCTCTGTCCTTGCCTCTTGTTGTTTCTGTGCTTCCAAAACACCAGCACAAGAGGCTCAGCCGCGGACCAATCAGCAGCGTGCTCAGGATCAAAGGGCCAGCCAACCACGGCAGCCCCAGTCGAGCCGAAGCCAGCTCGCGTGCTTCGGCTCGGCATCCGGTCCATGCTCCTGTCAGCATCCTGGTTGGCATCCTGGTTGGCATCCTGGTTGGCATCCTGGTTGGCATCTGGCAGCAACACTGGCAGCAACACTGGCAGCCTGGCACACATGTGCAGGCCGACATGCAAACATGCAAACATGCCGTCACCGCCAAACAAGCTCGCCCAGCCATCCAACCACCCAACTGACCTTCAGCCCCAGAACCGGCGACACACCAACCAGCCGCCGCGCCGTCGCTCCCCTGGCTGGCTGTCTGCGAGTGGGTGTGCATCGGTGGCGTCCAAACACCCATGTTCATGGCAGCCAACACTGCGGGTGTGTTCGTGGCTGTGGGTGCCTGTTGCTTCCAGCCCAGCCCAGTCCAGTCCAGCATCGTGTCCCCCTGGGATCGCTGGCTGCTCAGCTCGGTTGAGTTCGGTTCTGCTCTGCTTTGGCCCGTGTGCTGCCTGATCCATCATGCTCTCGCCCTTATCTATGCCATCGGTCCCCAACGCCATCCAGGAGACATCCAGGCGACATCCACCCCCCGTCCCTCTCCGACTCATCCTGCCAGCCATCGGTGTCGCTGCTCCTCACTCAGCCGTCGCGGCTTGGTAACCCGATCACAAAAACCTTCTCTCGCCGCCAGCCGGCTGTTGTGTTGCGAACAAGTCCCCACCTGGCTTGTTCGGCCTCGCCGCCCCGTTTCGCTCGCTCGTGCAGCATGGTGACCGTCGGCTGTCAGTCAAGTCGCAGCCCACGGCAAAGGGCGCCAAAGTATATTGGAGTGCCCGAATCATGCTCCTAGAGCTCCTTCTTCTCCTCCTCCTCCTCCTTGGGAACAGGGAGCTCGCCGCTGTCGGCAATCTCGATGGGGGTCTTGGGGCGGTCGCCTGCATCGCACCATCGTCCGTTAGCGCCAGCGGCTGCAGTCCCTCGGATCCAATACCCCGCTCCGGCCGTGCACAGCAATTCCCGCTACCTTCCCGCCACCTCCAAACCCGAAACGGAACCAAGCTCAATCGCGCTGCTCTGCAAAATGGATACATACTGGGGCCGGTAGGAGTGTTCTCGATCTCTGTATCAGCGAAACAGCAAATTGCGACAGGAATTGTCCAATCAGAGGCTGTCCTCATGCCAGTCCGGCTCAAACCAACACTGCAGGCATGTCGCGCATGGACATGGATCCAGAGGCAGAGGCAGAGGCAGAGGCAGAGGCAGAGGCAGAGGCAGAGGCAGAGGCAGAGGCAGAGGCAGAGGCAGAGGCAGAGGCAGAGGCAGAGGCAGAGGCAGAGGCAGAGGCAGAGGCAGAGGCAGAGGCAGAGGCAGAGGCAGAGGCAGAGGCAGAGGCAGAGGCAGAGGCAGAGGCAGAGGCAGAGGCAGAGGCAGATACGTACTGGTAACAATGTCCATGCCCTTCAGAATCTTGCCAAAGACAACGTGGCGGCCGTCGAGCCACGGAGTTGAGACAGTGGTGATGAAGAACTGGGAGCCGTTGGTGTCTGTAGCGCCGCGGCATGGGAAAAGTCGACCGCCAAGGCGCGCCATGAAGCAACGAAGACGCAGCGACGAAGCGGATCAGAAAAGGAGCAGGCCTCCGTTTTCCCATGACCAGTGCTCTAACGCCGACACCCAGAATACGGACACAGACAAATGAGCAGAATAGGCCAGAGGCACCACCGCCTGTGCTCGGCCACCGACAGCATCGCCCTCTAGTCTGGCTCTTACCCTTGCCAGCATTGGCCATGGAGAGAATGCCGGGACCGGTGTGGCGGAGCTTGAAGTTCTCATCAGCGAACTTGTTGCCATAGATCGACTTGCCGCCAGTACCGTCGCCGCGGGTAAAGTCGCCGCCCTGGATCATAAAGTTCTGCAGCAGGCACGAGCAAGAGTACACAGACCCGTTAGCTGCACAGCAGACCGCCGTATTTCTGGCTCTGAGCCAGCACCAGCACCAGCACCAGCACCAGCACCAGCACCAGCACCAGCACCAGCACCAGCACCAGCACCAGCACCAGCACCAGCACCAGCACCAGCACCAGCACCAGCACCAGCACCAGCACCAGCACCAGCACATAGCCTCTTCACCGATCGCCGCCGGCGTTGGGTCGCTAGATCGCTCCGATCACCTCTTGTAGTTCCTCAACGCCCCCTCCCTCTCTCCAGAGCCGATCTCATCCCCGAGCATCCAAGAATCTTAGCTCCTCGTCGCGGCGTCCATCCGTCACATCGCTTTGGGGGCACTGCCAGCTGATCGCAGCCGCAGGGGCTGCTCGCCTTTTGATCTCCCATCCAAACACCCCCCCCCAGCCAACTCAGCAGTGAGCGCTTACCTTGATGACACGGTGGAACTTGGATCCCTTGTAGCCAAAGCCCTTCTCGCCGGTGGCCAGAGCTCGGAAGTTCTCGACGGTCTTGGGAACCGTGGCGCCATAGAGACCAATCTCGATGCGGCCGAGGCTCTCGTCTCCTTGCTTAATGTCAAAGTAGACAATGTTGGTGACGACGGGGCCCTTGGCCGCAACGACCGCGTTCTGGTCGAGGCAGCCGAGCAGGAGCAGGAGGGCCAGGGGGACACAAACGAATGCGACAATTGCGAAAGGCATGCGGGCCATAATGAGTGCTTTCTTGGTGCGGCGACGAGGCGGCGGGCGTTAAAAGCAAAAAGCAGATGCGCTCGAGGGGGTGTGCCGATCGGGTCGCCGCCGAAGGGCGAGGGGGCGCCTGGTGCGGCGGCCGGGTCCCAGCCACGTGTCGGTCACGCCGCTGCGCTTGCGCTGGTGGTGCCCGGCGATTGGCTGCCGACGACGCAACCGCCGGCTCGAGCCAGGCGGGTCGATCCGGATCCAGGGAGGCGCCGCCCGGCTCGAGCCGGCTCGTTCGAGATCCCGTTTTGCGGCGCCTCCCAGCCAGGCAAACGCAGCATTCCGACCCAACAGAGGCGGCCTCACCCCATCCGATCCGCATCAACAGCCCACCCATCCACATCCACATCCCATCCAGCCGCAGCCTCCTCCGTCCCGACGATCGTGTCTGCACACACATGTCTCGGCTGTCCAGGTGCGTGTGCATAGTCTGTCGTCTCCATTGTGCATGATCTGTCAGCCCGCAGCACCAAAAGCCTGCATCTGACGCCGCCCTCTCTCTTTGCAGCGTCCTGCCCGCCCCCAAAAACGCCGGCTTCCACTCCACTTCCCGTTCGAGATGGGAAGACTCGGAGGATGAAGACGAAGCGGCCCAGCTGACATCGACATCCCACAAGAGCCAGACGCAGTCTCTTCCTGCGGGCCCGCCGCCATATGGAAAGCGCAAAGGCTTCATTCCCCGAGTGCCGTCGGTAAGAAGCCCGTCTGAGGCAGCCTGGGCAAATCCTTCTCGCATGCGATCGATCGCCACGCTGGCACATGTCGGAGCCGGAAAGGCAGAAACATGCTCTCCAGCTCTCTAACCGGCAGCAACTGCACTCCTTCCCCACAGGACTTTGGCGATGGCGGCGCCTTCCCGGAAATCCACGTTGCCCAATACCCGCTCGATCTCGGCAAGAAGAGCCAGTCCTCGGCGCTGAGCAACTCCTCTGCCATTCCGCTGCAGACTGATTCGGAGGGAAACATTCGCTATGACGTTGTTCTGAGGGGACAGGACAGCGACGCCTCCGGCAAGAAAGTGATCCACTCGCAGCTGAGTGCCTTGAAGGAAAAGGATATTCTGGAACACGACGACTCGCTCGCCCGGCCCGACGAGGAGACTGTCAAAGCCACAACCGAGAAGACCAAGCAGGCACTCGAGAAGCTTGTCGAAGGTGTGTATTCGCCAAAGACCCGTACCCTCGTCCACTACGAACTTGGTGATTATGTGGCCTTGGCCCAGCCTTCCCTGCTCTGCCTCTTTGCTGACTCGCCCATTTCGCTTGCTGTCTTGCTTGTCACGGACACGATGCTGCCACATACACCCAGGCCGTATCAAGTCTGCGCAGCCCACCCAAGTCGCATCAGCAAAAACCAACGAGCCCGAATATCTGCGATACACGCCCTCCGGCTCCAGCTCCGGCCCAGCACAGACCAGGATCATTCGCATGGTCGAGGCCCCGGTCGACCCGATGGAGCCGCCAAAGTTCAAGCACAAAAAGGTCCCGCGGAAAGCGCCCTCGCCGCCCCCGCCGGTGATGCACTCGCCTCCCCGAAAAGTCAGCGCCGAAGAGCAGAAGAACTGGGTCATCCCGCCGTGCATTTCGAACTGGAAGAACGCAAAGGGCTACACCATCCCTCTGGACAAGCGTTTGGCGGCGGACGGCCGTGGCCTCCAGACGGTACGGACCGCATCAGTCCCATTGCGTTGAACTACTCAGCGATCCTGGGCATCGTGGGCCTGTTCACAAGCAGCCATACATTCCCCGTGTCCTTTCGCTCGTATTGCTTGCCTGTACTTTGCGCTCGCTCGTTTTCTCATCCACAATTGCTTCGCAGATCACAGTAAACGATGGCTTTGCCAAGCTGACCGAAGCTCTGCTGATTGCCGACCGACACGCCCGCGAGGAAGTTCGAATCCGTGCTGAAATGCAGACCAAACTCGCCCAGAAGGCCAAGGCCGAGAAGGAGCAGCAGCTTCGGGATATTGCACGCAAAGCCCGCGATGGCCGCGTTGGCCTCTCTGCCTCGGTCGGCGAGACCCAGCACGACCAAGGAGAAGGAGAGAGCGCTGAGGATGACGATGACGAGGATGAAGAGGACGACGAGCGCCTTCGTGAGCGCGATGCTCTACGACGGGAGCTGAGACAGCAGCACAAACGAGAACTGACACTGAGTCACATGGGCCGCGAGACCAAGGCCAAGGTCATGAGCAAGATGTAAGTCGGCCTGGGCCGCTGTGCTAATGATGGTGTACTCTGCTTGGGCAATATCGCCTGCTATCTGTTTCTCACTGCTGCTTGTTTGCTATTTCAGGGCCGATCGAGACATTTCCGAGAAGGTGGCTCTGGGTCTTGCCCAGCCAACCATGTCCAAGGAATCCATGTACGATCAGCGTCTCTTCAACCAGTCTGCTGGATTGTCCTCTGGATTCGGAGGCGAGGACGCCTACAACATCTACGACAAACCACTGTTCTCTGGCACGTCGGCGCAATCGATCTACCGGCCCACCAAGGTCGCAGACGACGAAGTCCTGCCCGGCGTGTCGACCGCAGGAATCGAGAAGCTGCTGAGCAGCAGCGAGCCTGCCCGTGGCTTCAAGGGTGCGGAGGGATCGGGCGGTAGTGGTGTGAGCGGGCCTGTCCAGTTTGAAAAGGACGTTGCCGATCCGTTTGGTCTCGACGAGTTCATGGCCCATGCCAAGCGCGGCCGAAAGGACGACCATCGCGCCAGCGCTCCCGAGGAGAAGCGGAGCCGACGGGACTGACATGGGAACTAGGACCATCCGGTTTACTTGGCTGAAACACGAGACATGCAGCTCTGTGCCGCTGCATTCATGTCCCTCAACACTGGCTTTGTCAGCCGAAACCGATCCTGGGAGCAGCCTGCTGTGCCGCGTTGTCCTTCCGGCGTTGCGGCTTGGGGCGACATGCACACCGGGTGCCAGTGGTACGTTTGTCATGATGCACGGACTGCTGTGGCCGTCACCAGCTTTTTATTCAGCCAATCGGATGCCCGGACGCAGAGAGGATGGGTGCGCGGCTATCCTTTCGGGGCGGGCAGAGTAAGAGGGGAGGGGCGCCTCAAGACTGGAAGATGGTTTCTTCCTGCTTTCTCTTTGGCTTGAAGCTGCCAGGCTTGTTTTGAGCAGCCTGTGTGGGAATATTGGACGGCCTTGTGAGCCTCAGATGCGCACCAGGACCACATCCGATCCTGCACGGTCCCCAGATCACTCCGCGAACGCTGCTGCATATTTGGCTCAGCCAGTGATCACCCACCTCGTGGTTGGCGAGCTCAGGAGGGCAGCGCGACAGGGGCGACTTGAGGATCATCTGTTTCAAGTCGTACATCACATCGGTGTCGCCGTTGCCGAGGAAGGTGATGGCTACACCGTCTTTGCCAGCACGACCAGTGCGGCCGATACGGTGGGTATAGTCTGCAAAAACGACGGAGATTAGACAAGGGTGCCAAGCGGCCCTCCCACAGCACTCTGGGCCATCCATCGCATTCCCGACATCACGGTGGCGCTGACGAGGACAGAGAGTCGCTGCAGCGCCCGCTGCACGCGCAAACCCACCTTCGATCTTCAGAGACATGTCATAGTTGATAACCAGCGACACGTTCTTGACATCGATACCTCTTCCAGCGACGTCTGTGGCCACCAGAATGTCCTTGGTGCCGTTCTTGAGGGCAGCAAGCGAGGCCTCGCGCTGCTCCTGCGACTTGCCACCGTGCAGGGTCGTGGTGCGATACTGTGCCAGCCCATCGTTTGAGAAGAAAAGGGTCAGCCGAGCAATATAGATCGTCTAGCAATATCGCACATCTGCACAGCAACAAGCACGTTGCACATACACCAAGTCTCTCAAGGGCTTTCGAGAGGACATCGCACCCCTTCTTCTGGTTGACAAAGACAATGATCGGAGGCTCGAAGCGACCGTTGAGAATCTCAATGAGACGGTTCTTCTTCTTGTTCTCGTCGTTGATGAACTCGACACGCTGCTCGATACGGTCGACAACCTGGCCGGCCGTACCAATCGTGACCACAGCAGGCCGCCGCAAGTACCTGCATCCAGCAGCAAAGCAAGCGACGTCAGCAAGGAGAGCCTTTCCCACACCAGCGAGAGACCCCTTGCCCCCCCCCACACACCACCACAGTGAGCTTACTTTTTAGCGAGGCGTTCCACAGCAGCGGGCATCGTCGCCGAGAACATCACGGTTTGTCGGAAGCGATCCTTCATGCCCATGATCGCCCGTAGCTCCTCCACATTCTCGGCGTCCTCCGTGTCGGGCTTGACGTTCGACACAGGCAGGGCATCCAGGATAAAGTTGACGTCGGTCTCGAAACCCATATCGATCATGCGATCGGCTTCGTCCATGACAACGTAGGTGCACTGGCTGAGGACAAGCATACGACGATCCAGACAATCCTTGAGGCGACCAGGCGTTGCAATGATGATTTCGGCGCCGTTGCGGAGGGCGATAGCCTGCTCCTCTATCGAGTGACCACCGACGATCGAGACACAGTTGAACCCAAGCGGCCGACAGAACTTGTGCGTCTCCTGCTCGATCTGCTGCGCCAGCTCACGAGTGGGGGCCAGGATGATGGCATAGGGACCATCGTTTTGGTTGCTTTCGTCCAGTGGCGGCAGCTCGGTGATGAACACGAGCATCGGAATCAAGAACGACGCCGTCTTGCCGGAGCCTGGAAGCAAAAATATGTCAGCCAAAGCAACATTCCGTCGCCAAAGTGGTCCACCCTAGACTAGCCAGCCACGCCGTAGTCGGTCCCACCGCGCAAAAGACGCATCTGCTCACCCGTCTCGGCAATGCCGATGATGTCTCGGTTCTGCAGCCCAATTGGAATAGCCTGGCGCTGAATAGGCGTGGGCTCCTTGTAGCCGACTTCGTTGATGACCTTGTGAAGGCGCTCCGGCAGCTCGGCTTCCTCCCAGGTGCGAAGCGGATTCGGGATGTTGCCGCCCTTGGTCGAGATGTTAAAGTCCTCTTTGAAGATACGCCAATCGCGCTCCTTCATCTCCGAGAGCGGTTTTTCGGACCAGTGGCGGTCGTCCCAGGCGGCCTGCCGCTCTCGGCGGCGGTCAATCTCTATGAGCTCGCCAGCCCGATCCTTTTCCTCGATCGTTCGGCGCTCCTCGAGGAGACGGCCGTAGAACTCGGAGCGCAGCTTTTTCTGGTGCTTGATGTCGATGCCGGCGATATGGCCTCGTCCAAAGAGCTGTACGTCATGTTTCTGGATGTAAAGCGGGTTGATGTCCTTGGCGGTGTCCTCCTGGGCGTCCCAGTCAAAGACAAACTTTTTGTCGTTCATCTTGCGGATTCGGCGCTTCTTTTGCTCTCCGCCCATGTATCGATCCCTGATCGCCTGGAGCTCCTTTTCGCTGAGATTGTCTGATGATTTTGGCATATCGTCGTCACTGCTCGGACGGGCTCGGCGTCGATCCGGGCCGCGCTCGTCGACATATCGACCGGAGGAGCCTCGGCTTGGCTCGTCCCGTGGGCCGCGGGGGTCTCTCGGCCCGGCGGCGCTGGGCTCGTCTCTTCGGCCGGCAGAGAAGTGGTCTTGCACGGATCTTCGCTCCTGCTCCTGCTGCTGTCGAAGCTGCTCGACCTCTTGGGCTCGCTTCTCAAGAGCAAGCTTAGCGCGCTCTTCCTTGGAAAGGAACACAGGCTTGTCGCTTGCAGCCTTCTCTTCGGCCTTCTTCTTGAGCAGCTCCTCGAGAGAAAGCGGCGCTTTCTTGACGGGCTTGTTTGATTCGTCTTCGGCGCCCTCCATCTCGACATCATCGTTGGCTGGCCGGGACACTTCGGAGGGCCGACTCCTGGCGAACGGATCGTGCTCCGAGCCTCGAGCATCACTGCTGCCCCGAACGCTGCGGTCTACGTCGTAGCGATCGGCGTCTCGTCTGCCATCGTCTCGTCTGCGGTCGTACTCTCTCCTTGGCGGTTCATCGCGGCCACGGCGGTCGTCTCGGGACCCATAGCGAGCATCGTCGTAGTCACGGCGGCGATCTCGATCTCGATCCTTATCCCGATCTCTATCTCGCTCGCGGTCGCGGTCTCGGTCTCGGTCTCGGTCTCTATCCCGATCCCGGTCTCGGTCTCTATTCCGGTATCGGTCGCGGTCTCGATCCCGGTCTCGTTCACGATCCCTGTCGCGGCCGTCTCGATAGTCGCTGCAAAATAGCACATGGAAGACCGAGGGAAGCGGCGGGTGAGATGCTGGGTGTGGCAGAGCAATAATGGCTCACGGCGTCGCACTGCAAGCGCATGTACCTGCGCGAATCCATCGCTGTGTGTTCGTGTGCGGTGCGTTTGCCGGGGGGGGGTGCTGTCTGTTGATGGGTATCGAGCCCAAGCAGCCAGCAGGACAAGCAACGGACGAAGCTGGGCTGCGGGATCTCGGTTTGGCTTGTCCCCGTGGGCGTGGCTGGCCGCGGTCTGGCTGGCTTTCCGTGCAGCCGCGACACGGAATCCGGCTGCGCGACGCAAGCCAAAATGCGATCCAGGCCGTTCTGCCTGCCCGCAGTCGACGTTGTCCATCCCTCAGCCGGCAACCAAGACCAACATCCAGCAGCCAGCAGCCCAAGACCGGCAGTCCAAGGCCATATGCAAGATCCCCCGAAAGCCGAGCAAGCCCAGACCAATGGCGGTGACACAGCCGACAGCACACCCGCAGCATGCAGCGTCTGGGATGCCTTTGACAAGATGCAGCTCTGCTACAGTAGGCATGCGGATCCAGCTTCGTTTCTCTTGCTGCTTCGTTTCTCTTGCAGCGCATCCAGAGAGCCTTCTGGACTGAAAAGGCTCTGCCATGCTTCTGCCGTTGCGCCTCCTGGTCACTGCAGCCTTGATCCCTCAGGTCAAGCACTACTATCGATACGGCAACTTTCGTGACTGCACGGCCGATCGAGAAGAGTTCAACTTTTGCTTGAAGATGAAGATGAAGAGCCGGCCTGTCGCAGAGGCAAGGACAGCAGCGCCAAGCAGCGGCGCTGGATATCTCTTGTGCGGACGGTGAACAAGTCTGCTTTGAGCGTCACCGCACTCGACTCACCGATTTTGTACTGATCACTAGAAACTGATTCGGGAACGGCGAGATCTCAAATACCAGCAAAAGATCACTGAGCGGAGCTCGCTGGATATCTGGGAGGTGGGTTTTGGAGCGTATGGTGATCCTCCGATGCATGCTGTCATCGACCGCTCTCCTTCGCCCGTCGTCGCTGCTCATTCTCGGCCAAACTCGGGCGTGTCGTGCAGCTGCGATCAAGCCCGCCGGAAAACTTCCCTCCAGCCCCGTCGACATCATCGACATCATCGACATCATCAACACCATCGTCGTCGACGTGATTCCAGACGCTCTCTGTCTGAGCCGCGACTGTAGCGATAAACCGGCCAAGACTGCTGTTGCATTTCAGCTGGGAATGAAGTCACAGGTGCTCCCTGAGCGACGTTGTGGCACGCCGGCCCGGCATTCGCAACGGCATGTCGTTTTCGCCACACCGGGCCGTTCCGCCGACACTGTGTTGGGCTACATGTCCATTTTTTCAAAATCTCGGAGATTGATTGCGCCATCCTTGTCTGCATCGAACTTGTCCAGAATACACTTGATGTCGCCCTTGTAGGGCAGGCCGTACGGGTTCATGGTCTTGATGAGCCGCACCAGCGTCTCGTCGGAGACGGTCGTAGGGGTGTCTGATGGCTCCATAATCTTGTTTGCCGTGGGAAGGAGAGATGGAAAGGTGGTCGGTGTGGTTTCATGGAGCCGCATCGGAAACACGCTGGTGAATGAAGCAAGCGAGCCAGTGTTGAAACGGCACCCCGAATGCGAGCAAGCCATGCAGAAAGTCGGCGACAGTCGCCAGCAAGTACCTTGAAAGTATCCTCAAACGGCACGCAAGCCAGGGGTTTGTGCAGCAGCATGTTGGTGAGAGCTTCCTTGGTGAGCTCTTCCCTCCCTGTTCCCAAGAGCTTGAGGACTTTCTTGTTGCAGTTGTGGTGGAGCGAGTGCGGAAAATACTTGTCGAAGAAGTTCTGGATATTCTTGACCGTGATTTTTTTCCCGTCCTCCGAAAGCATCTGGAAGGCCATCTCGATATCGCGTTTCTGCATCGGGGGCTGCTCTTGCGCCTTGGCCGATCCTCGTACTCGGTCGACAATGGAGCGCGTACGGGCGATCGACTCCCGTCGGCCTGTGTCAGGGTTGCGGGCAATCGATTCCCCTCTGTGCATATCTGGAAGACGAACGATCGATTCTCGTCGTGGGCCGTCGGCCGCACGGGCGCTCACAGGTCGGCTCTTGCTGGCGGACGGATGCAAGCTGGACATGGCTTTTGGTGCGACTTGCTTGTTCCCAGGGTCGGTGCGAGCGGTTTTGATGCAAGTCCGAGGACATTGCCGTTGGCTCTCGGAGCCGCCGTTCGCAAGGCCTGAGACTCCGATTCGTGGCCCCCTCGGGGCATGATCCTGTGGCACCCTAGCGATATCGATGAGCACACCACCACAACCCACGAGGCTATATCGTAAGCAGCATGTGGGAATTGGAGCATATTGCTGACTCGAGCTGTGCTGAATGCAGATTTGCTGAAGTGTCCGCGATGGATGGCTCTGTCAGAGTCACCGAGACGAGAGATGGCTGTTCGCAAGACCCACAAGCCGACCAAAGCGAATCTAGGCCAGCGCCGTTCAAAGTGAGCTCAGTAATCAAGTTTATTCATTGCATCCAGGTTGTCCAACATCTTCAGCACAGCAGCAAACACTGGCTGTTGCGGGAGCATGCCGGAGCTTGATCTTTTACAAAAGTGTCACAGCTAGAACATACCCACAAATGAAACAGGAAGCCACAATCACGCAGAGAGGGAGAGAGAGCCGGCAGGGTCCTCCCCCGTCACCAGTCAGGCCAGTAGCCGGAATGGCGTGTCGCCAATCACACGATTCACCAATCAAACAAGAATCGTCCAAAGCACGGAACAATGTGGAAGCTTACGACGTTGGGGGCATTCCAGGCGCCGTAGTGCTGAACCCAGTTCTGGGTGTTATCCTGAACCATCACGGTTCGGAAAAAGTTCATTCGCCAAAAGGTGCCTTCGGGGCTGTTGACGTTGAAGAGACTGAGGGGAAAGCTCACTTGAGACGACCAAGTCTTTGCCGCGGGATTGGTGTTGGTGTTTGCACTGATTCCGATGAAGGCACCTTGGTTTCCGTTGTCATAGACGGGAACGAAGAAATGACCAAAGGGAGCACCGGCGGC
Source organism: Polychytrium aggregatum (assembly GCF_025602895.1). Taxonomy (NCBI): domain Eukaryota; kingdom Fungi; phylum Chytridiomycota; class Chytridiomycetes; order Polychytriales; genus Polychytrium; species Polychytrium aggregatum. Next base: position 178,284 of record NW_026516298.1, read on the forward strand.
CCTGACAAGAGAGGGATTATACACAAAGGACGAGTACGTGACCCCGTTGGGTGCAACTTCGAACTCGAGGTAGTTGCTTGGGTCGTCGGTGCCAGTCTGAAGGAACGTCTCCATGACGGTGTACGCCCAAATGTTGTCGTTGTGTCCCAGAGTAGAGTTCACATAGTACGACGGCTCGCCGGACGCAACAAATTTCATGTTGAGATTGGTTTGGTTGTAGCAGAGCTGGACCGTGGCAGGAGGGAAGTTGAACTGGGGCTCGGAGACAAGGTCAGTCGCAATCTGCAAGGTCAAGATGGGGTTCCACTCAGACTCGGTCCCGCACTTGGTGATGCGGTAAGTGTTCGGGTTGCTGCAGCCATATTGGGCGGCAAGGCTCGAGCCCGTCGAAGCGGAGATCAAGGTACCAAGAACAACGGCGACAGCTCCAGCGATTCTCATTTTGTAGTGGCGATAGAAAGTGGTTAGGAGAGAGGTGTTGGTTTGTTGCGGCAATCAAGACCCAAACGTTGAAGGCAAAAGTGTGTCCTCGGGAACCCGTGGGAATCAGGGGCAAAGTCAGAAGGGGAGATGGCGATCTGAGCACTGGTGGCTACTTGACGACTCGACTGCTCGAGCTATTTACACTTTATTCAGAAAAAAACGGGACAATATAGCCGTTTCCATGAACATGTAGTATGTGCTGTGCTTGCGTCAAGCAAAGCCACAAGAAATAAAACAGATCACTTTGGCAGCCTCCGAGTGAAGACCACCGGTCGCTCTCCGATCTCCACAATCGACCTGCATACTGTGATCATGTTGCGCGCCGCATTGACGTCGCGATTCCACACTGTCCGGCAGCTGGGATTCTTGCAGCTCCTGACAAAGTGGGAATTCGCAACACTGGGCGCATCGAGTCCTTCCAACCGAACTGGCTCCAGGCACTTGGAGCACACTTGCGAGGTGTTGAACTCGTTCGTCGAGGCCACCTTGACGCTTCCATGATGGTGATTGGGACGGCGTCGGTGGTGCTCGAATTGCTCAAAGTACCGAGCGAACCGCTGCCTCCGAGGGCTGGATGCATAGCCCTTGCCCTGTCGCCATGACGCATTGCCAAAGGCGATCACCACATCGGTCCGTATCGGGGCGTGCTTCAGGACGGCCTTGCACATCCTGTCGACGGCCACTTGGCGCCTCTTGTGGCCTGTGAAGCGATGGTGACGGGCCTTCTTGCCAAGGTGGAAGTCGAGCTGCACTCGCAGCTCCGGTCGCAGGACATGGGTGAGATGGACCTTGAAAGCCTCCGAGGACGACACCTTGGGCGAGGGGGTGGTCGACATCCAGGTCTCGATGCTGAGTCGATACTTCATGATATTGTGCCACTTGGTGTTGGACGTATGGCCACACATGTGCTGGTAGTGACCATTGGAGAATGAGACCACCTCGTCTTGGTGACCCGGTGCTTGGATGACCGCCGTGAAGATGGAGCCGACTCCAGGATCGATGCCAATCCAAGTGGTGCGGTTGGGGTCTGGGTCGCCGATGTGGGCCTGGATGCGCTGCTCGGAAGTCGGAGGAGGCTCGATGGTCTCGGTGTGATCGGTTCGAGGCAGAAACTTGACGAGACCGATGGTGCATCCAATGCCATCGGTGCTGATCTCGTAGTTGAACAGCTTCTTGTCCCTGACCCGCTCTTGGAAGAGGGAACTACGCAGCTTGAAGCAACTGCGCCAGAGACGATCCTGGTTGTTGATGCCGTCATCACCTTGTTCCTTGAGCATGTCCCTGGTGAGTCCAAGGCGTTTCTTTGGACCAAGGAGCTCCCAGAGAGTGACCGTGTCGATCTTGACATACTTGGCCTTGGTGGTGCACAGAGGAACCATCGTGCACACGGCTGGAGGAGTGTCGAGAGCGAGCTGCTTGAGTGCCCACTTGAGCCTGGATGCCAGCTTGTTGATCTTGGACTTGGTGGTGCCGAGCTCAGACTTGGCCTTGGTGAACCTCTTGTCGTCGGAGGGAATGCCTTGGGTAGTGAGCTCGTCTAGCTTGACCTGGCGCTGCAGCTCGGTGACTCGGAGGGCGGGCATGTCACAGTCGATCCACTTGTGGACATTGTCGACCATCTTGTCTCGGGCGAGGATTCTCACATGGTGTGAGAGGCGGTAGAGGGTCCGGAAGCGGTCCTGGTCGTTGCTGTACCGAAACTCGTCCAGGATGTGACCAAAGTCGGGGTAGAGGAACTCGAGATCGGCCTTGGGTGGAGTCTGCCCTGGTTTCTCGAAGAGCTCGAGACAGGCCTCGATGGCTTCGTGCTTATGCTTGTTGGCTGGGAAGACGGCAGCACAGAAGCGACGAAGGAGTCGCCAGTAGGCCAGGTCGAGGTGGGTGGTGCAGTTGGTAGCATAGGCATTGACAGCCAGTGTGAGAAGCTGACTGTGAGCACCATCAGGCAGACAAGGGGCCGGAGGCAGGTCTGCATGTCGAGTGGTCTGGTAGTCGCGAAAGGAAGCGACCAGATGCTCGTTGTATTTCTCGTTGTCCCCGGTCGGGGAGAGGGCATCGGCCTCGACAATCGTGAAGCATTGGCGGATGAATGCAGGGGTGGACTTGGAGATGACGGGGACGGGAAGATCCTGCTCGATGCACCTCAGGATGTGCAGGTTGAGCAGCCTGGATGCCTCGAACTGGATCTGGGTCATGGCCTCGACGGTGGCCTGGATCTTGTCGCGGAGAGCGGGATTGAGACAACAGCCATCCATCGTCTGCTTGAAGCAGCTGAACTGAGGGGCGGATGACCTTCCATCCACGAGTGGGACGACAGAACTCTTGAGGGGCCGGTATTTGGGACATTTGCTGGTGTTGCAAACGTTCGTGATCGGTGCCATCGCACTTGGGACATCGCTTGCCGGTACTCGAGGAAGTAGATGGACCAGGCTCGGTGGGATCGACATCCATTGGATCTGCAGAAGCAGTGGTGGTGAGCGATGGAGCAACAGACGACCAAGCATGCGTGGGGTCAGAATACGAACCAGAGACAGGCTCCGACTGTGACTTGGCTTTCTTGGGCCTGGGTGGCCGAGGCTGGCCATCACCGGCACCCTTACGCTTCGGAGGCATGGGGGCAGAGAATGCTGGATGTCTGCCAGTGGTACTGGTCAGAGCAGAGACTTTTTTTATCGTACAATAGCGCGATGATCAGATCAAGGCGAGATGAGGGAAGAAAAGCAGCAGGACGAAGGTGTGGCATTTATACCCGAGAGCAGGAACCCGTCTGCGCGGGCTGGTTGGGGGGGGTGACCCTGTTCAAAAAATCGCCGAGAGGTTCAAGCCAGGGATTTGAGCGTGAAAATGGCGGCGTGATTGGAGGGAACTCAACCCCAGAAGCGCATCGCTCGCTCAATCAGCCGTGGGAAGACATCTGGAAGCACCCTCCGAACGGCAGACTCAAACAGGGTCACCATTCCGACTCTGAACCCCTCGGACGCATTCAGCGCTGCTGCCTTCCTGTACTGATGCTTCACAATCCCAAAGAAGTTCTCGATGGGATTGAAGTCGGGTGAAGCAGGTGGGGTGAAGATCACTGACCATCCTCGGCGATCGATGCAGTCCAGGACAGCCATTGTCTTGTGCATGCTGACATTGTCCATCACAATCACAGAGCCATCTGCGAAGGTCGCTCGCTCAAAGAACTCGACCATCGAGTGTGTCTTGAATGATGTGGGGATGTACATGCGATGCAGCACACCAGAGTGGTTGATTGCAAATGCAGCCGAGACAGACTTGTGCTTCATGTGATTGCGCTGGCGAAGCGGAGCACCCTTCGGTGAGTATCCGTAGAGAGGGAAAATGGATTTCCTGATCCCTGTCTCGTCGACAAAACGAATCGCCGCGGGTCAATGGAGCGGGCCTGGTCCCTGACTGTGCCACTCGCTCATCCAGTCGCTTGGACTTGTAGAGGTGTGTTGCCCTCTTGTGTGAGAGACCTGCTCGGTGGATGGCAGTGTGGCAGAGTGAGAGTGATACTTTCCTCTGGAGGATGGACTCGAGCTTGCACCGCAACACAGGACCAGTCTGGAACGGGTCCTGTTCAATCAGGGTGCGAATGACTGGACATGCCTGCTCGAAGAAAGTGGATCTGCGAGCTGGGACCCGGGATGGGTCATCCAGCTTGCATCCTCGGTGCCATCGATGGATGGTGCTCTTGGACACACTGAATATGGAGGCGACCTTACGCAGGCTATGGATGAGGGCGTAGCATCGCAATGCGGCGGTGCGAAAGTCGGATGTGTGGCGAATGGTCATGGCCAGCGCGCGATAACATTGGGTAGCAAAATATTCGGAGAATGGTCAAAATCCCGGGTGTCCGTTTTTTATTGATTGCCCGTAAGGTCATCCCCAGTGCAGCCACGCCGTGATCATTAGAAGCAACGAACACTTCTATGAAGGCGCAGTGGGGTGATCACCGAGTGCACGAGCTCTCTGCGCGGAAACTCTGGAAGGACGATGGGGAACCTTGCGATGGCGTGGGTATCCGTCTGCCGTGCACGCAACTCGGGATTGGGTAGAACCGTCCGATTCCGGTGATACCACGGAGAGAAAGTCTGTTAGTGTGACACAATCGCTTCTCTGGGGTGATCGGCTCCGCGGGTCGCTTCACCCGGTTCTCAAAACGAAACAGCACAGCACAGTTGCGCGCATCCACCGCCCTCCGCAACACGCCCGAGGCCGGCATTGCCGCTGTGCGCTGGTGTGGGCGCCCTCTATTCGCTCGAGGCCGCCTCCATCGTCGCAGTAAGCGTCAAACGTCGCAGCAAGAGTCGAACGCCGCTCGTGAGAATCGATATCATGTATTCGAGACAAGGTTGTCCAAAAAGTGTTTGCCATCCGCAACTGACAGCGGCGGCGGGAGCAGCCAAAGTAAAGCAACGAGCTCTTTCCCGTCAGTGAGCACCACTCCGAAGCTCGGAAGGAGTATCGATGCGGGCGTCTGACTGGGAAGGAGGCACAGCGGACATCAAGATCCTCTGTTTGTGGCGCTCGTCTGGCACCGCTTGTGTTGTCCAATGTCGCTTGACTCCTTGGCGCCGACTGGCGGGGCGCTGTGGGCTCGACGTTCTTGGTGCCATACGGAGCGAACTTGCTTTCGACGAGTCTGCGGGCTCCATCGATCCTCGGCTCGGATGTGCAGCCATCTCCCGCATCAGAATTCATCCCGCGGCATTCAGGACTGAGATGACGCTCCGAAAAGCTGGCTGCCTTCGCCGGGGCGGCTCAAGAGATCCATCCAGTGCATGCCGCGAGGAGACATCTTGTCAAAAGCGTTGCTGTTTGTCCCAAAAACATCCGCTGACGAAGGCGTCTCCGATGGGTTAGAGCTGAAGGGATAGGTCCAGGGAGATGGGCTCTGGGCGGCGCCCGAAAGGATCGCAGTGTTGGTAACGATGGCTTGCGTCGGAATCAGCATTCCCCCAAAGCCGGTGGAGGCATTCTGGAACGGCCGATTAAACTCTCCGCTCCATGTCATTGGCGATGCAGCTGTGGATCTGGGGCTGGCTGTCGAGAGTCCCAAGTGCGCGGTCGGCGCCATGGTTGCGACATGCTCATGGGGTAGTCCCACATGAACTGAAGACTGGGCGTTGAATAGGTGTTGGCGACGAGTCGATTGCAAGATCTGCGAGTATTCCAAGGTTCTGAG